>NW_027192390.1:279795-504068 GCF_041956645.1 Rasamsonia byssochlamydoides | reverse complement strand
CAGACAGACAGACAGACAGACAGACAGACAGACAGACAGACAGACAGACAGACAGACAGACAGCGAGACGGCATTGATTTGTCTACCGCGTTCGATGGAGTCCCATTCATTATTGCATTTTTCCCGGCAGAAAAAAATACTTCTATTAATAAAACATGGACCTTTCTCAACCTCTCCTGTTTCAGTGTCCTTTTGAGTTTCCCCTCTACCCCTCCCCTCCCACAACGGGAATTCGGTAGATACTGCCATCGTCGTCATCATCATCATCCAAACCATTCATATTCACGATATTCCTAGTCACCAATGTCAACATCTGAAAGACGGCTGCTCCTTATGCGCCAGATGGACTATCAGCGGAATTCGCATGTCTCCCCCTTCGTGGTCACCACGACCACAGGGCACACGAGACTGCCGCTCGAGGCGATGTACGACTTCTGTCTGAAAGGCTGCGCCATGTACATCACGGCACCGCTGGGACAAGGCTCCCCCCTCAGTCTCACGCAGCATGACCTGCTCGCCATGTTCGACCATCTCTGCGAGAGGATCGACTGGGACGCCCACCCGGATGCCGTGCTGGGCGATTTCCCATGCAAGTTCCTGGCCTGCTCGGCGCCGGACAGCCCGAGAGAGATCGCCGAGATCCTAGAAACGCACCGCAGCATCTGCTCGCAGATCCGTGCGCGGCAAGGCGAGCTGGATGCGGAGGACGCTGCGACGCCAGGTGCCAATCCGGCCCAACACGCGCGCTATCGACTGCATCCGCTCTTCCGGGCGCTGCTCGTCATCATGGACAGGCCCGATTGGCACGAGCACGAGGTGCAGCTCGTCCGCACGGGCGACGATGACGACCTCCGGTGCGGGCCCATCGACTTTGACCCCTTGCGCTTCGATTTCTACGTCGACGACGAGGGGGACATCCTCCGGGGGAACTTTAAACGGGTCATGTCGTTGATTATGGATTGGAAGCAGCGGGAAGATGATGCTAGATAATAGCATCTACAGCACGAGTTGGCGAGTTTCTTTGGGACGGATCTTGATCACTATTAAGCGCGTCTTATTAAATAATACCTTGGATCTTGATACCCATGTTATGTCGGTTATATCTACCTGTCTGTCTCGGTGTTTATCCACTCAAGCTTGCTTGAATCCAGCGATCGATGATGAAGATGACAAGATTAATGATAATACGACGAAGATGACAAGATGAGCAGCTAATGATATGAAGAAGTTGACGATGACGACGATATGAGCAGCTGACGATATGAGAACCCAATAATGTGATGAAGGTTTGAAGCTGATGATGCAGATCTCATACAATGCAAAGAGAAAAATAAAAGACGAAAAGATAAAAAAGATGATAATGTTCACACATATAATTTCAATGCCGTATACGCATGCATGCATATTTATTCACTATGTACGTAAATACATATATAGATACATACATACCCCTTCGAAGACCGTGCTGCTATATCCGATCATATACCATAGGATATAATAAGTCGTACGTGTGCTACTTACGACAGCAGTGTGCGTGCGTATGTGGGACAACGTGATCAGAAACACTGTCTCTTTCTTGTTTCTCTCTCTCACGCGCACGTCCTCGCGTCCAAAGCTGAGATATCCTTTTGCATTCCATTCAGATTCAGAGGGGGGGGGGGGGTATCACAGACACATTTTCTGTTTTGTAAATTGTTGTATCTTTGAAAAAAAAGGAGGAAAAAAAAGAAAAGGCAACCCTCGATCGATAGACCTTCCCACCAAACCGAACCAAACCAACCCAAACCCTGCCCTGGTGGGATGGTGTGGGTATAGTCCAGAACCATCAATCGATCACATCGTAATTTCTATAGCCCTCACGAAGCTGCTCATCTCTCTAATGCTAACGGTAATGCTGGATTGGATTGGATGTTGTGGCGATGATGGATGATGGATATGGATATGATGCAGGCAGGCAAGCCATGGCTCCTGACGGAAATATGCAGAAGAAGAAGAAAAGGAAAAGATGACCGAAGGAATCAGAATGCCGACGCAAGAAGACAGAGTCCGGAATAATCTGGCCCGTCCGTTGAAGATAAATCGCTTCGAGACGAAGAAGATGAAGAAAATGCAAGATGGAAATAAAGGCCGGACCGAAACGCCATGCAGATCGACATGATGCAAGTTGATTCGCGTGGTCATTGAGACGAGAGGTGGAAGTAGGGTTGCTGATGGTGGGAGCAGGCGTGTGGTCGTAAGAAGTGGTTAGAAGATGGTGATGGAGAATCTGTCATATTCCCAACCACCACTTCATCCGCTCATACACATAAAAGCTGGTCGCAACCATCGGCACCACCTTCAAATACCCAATGGTCAACCCGACCCAAAACCCACGGAAGCCTTTCTCCAGCCAGATCTTGCGAGCTGTTTCGGCCATGTTAAGTCGATGGCCGTCGCCTACCGCGCCACCGACCTGCATGCGCCGCCGGATCACCTCGAGTGGATATGCTGACGTCTGCGAGATCAGACCGGCCAGAGCGCCGGAGAAAAGTTCGGCGGAGGCCGTGAGTTGAGCGCGGCCTTTGCCCCGCTTCTGTCTGGAGGAGGTTTCGGAATTGGGAATCGTCGTGTAAGGAGCGAGACTCGGTAGACGGAGCAGGTCGCCAATGGTGTCATGGGTCAAGAACGACATGCCTGCATATGGAATCATGCCGACAACCGTCGCAGTGAAACCGCGGTAGAAGTTAGCGAGGCCAGATCGAGGAGTAACGGCATTGATGGAGGATGACACTGTTTGGGCGGTGGCCATGGCCGGAGAAGTTGCAGGCTGTGCCGCGACAGGTCTTGACGATGCCTGTTCATGGTAGATCTGGCGGCAGATGGTGGTGAACGATGAGCGGGAATTATGTTTGGTCTCAAAGGCCAATCGCACACGGATCACCTCGAGAGGATATGTGAAAAAAACCGACGTAACACCCGCCAGACTCCCCGAGATGAGCCGGCGAAACGGCGTCTCCTTGTCCCGCGAGGGAATGACGATTGCCCGGATCTGCTCGTAGGCCAGGAACTTGATGGCGGCGTAAGGGAAGATTCGGAGCAAGGTGGCCGAGTGACCCTTAAACAAGCCCCGGACCCCTTCGTGACGTTTGATATCTCGTATCGCCAAAGCCAGCCCAGACCAGCTTCCGGAATACTTGGCAAACTCCGGGTTCGACGCTTGAAAGAGAATCTTGACGCGGTCCAACGGGGCTACGACCGTTTTCGCCTGAAGAACCTGTCAGCCCAAACCAAATCTAACAAAGAGTTGATGAAAGACAACTACTCACCGCACAACCCGCAATACCCCCCGCCAATCCACTCCGTATGACATAGTCTGCGCTCCGCTTGTCCCTCGGGCTGACGTCTCCGGTGACATCCTTGCGTACTGACCCCCGCGACCCATCATGTTCTGGCTCCTGGAGTTTCTCTGATCCTGCGACATCGACTGCAGACCTATTCGACGTCGTAGAGGGTAGGGCTGTCCGTCTGGCTTCCTCCATTAGCATTACGCTATCCGACTGCGGAGACGATCCCTCCGCCTGTCGACTCGATTCGACCTGAATGATGGGGGTATAGTTGAGGATGGCTGATGGAGCAGCGTGCACATGATCTGGAGGCGTATTTGTCATGCGTATGGAAAAGGTGTTCCCAGCTATGACCTGGTCTGGTTTTCTCGCTGAAGAGATACACACTCCCGTCAGCTGGTGGCGGCGGTGGTGATAGGATCGATCAATCGTTCTCGGAAATCGGACTCGGCTATCGAGTATCCGCGGCCATCGGGGCAACACAGGACAAAACCTGTCGGCTAGAATAGAAAGAAGATACCAGATAAAAGCGAATGTATTACTAGGTAGCGATAGAAACAGCGTCGACAGCAATAAAACTAGACTAGGAGAGAGCCTTCCAAGGAAGAAGCAAGTGGAGATGGGGTTAACTGCCTTTCTGCTTTTGACGTTTTCTGGGGTTCGGAAAGTCGCGGCGATAACCGACCCCGTGACTGCGATGAATCTTTACCCACCGAAACGCTGCCGATACAGGTTCGATACCCACTGCCACCGCCCAATTTTACTGCCTGTACCAGTGTGTAACAGGCCTGTTACATCACGTGTGCCAGATGGTTCCGATGCATGCGCCACAGGCACGAGGTGGCTAAGGTAATCATCGCCACAATGTTAATAACACAATGTGAATAATCATGGCAGTCCAGCAGGGTATTAACTTAAAAGGGAAATTATCACAAGAGAATTTAATTTAAAATCGATTTGAAGTATATTATTTTTCCTCCACGAAGCTATCTACCAACGCAGCATAAGGTGGAGGACATCTATCAGCTAGAAGAGATCTAACAAGATTAAATAGATGGAGTGCCGTATGTAGTCACCTCAACAACCTCGAACAGAGGTCGCTTCAAGTCGCTTTAAACACGCCGCCATTGTGGCCTGCCGGTTGTCGCCAAACAATACTATGATGCCCGCAATGCCTGCAACACCACCACAGAACAAGATATCTATTCATCCTAGAGAAAACAAAGCCATCCAGTAGACCCAAGGTTGCAACCCCAAACACCGTCCAGCTGGTGTCAGCCAATCATGCTATACGTGTTAGCCACCGTACTCTATGCATATACTGCCCTTGCAAGAATATGAACTTTTGGAAAAAGGAAAAGATCCAGAAAGAAAACGTCTCGTGAGTCCCATAGCTCATGCACGTCAAAAACACATCGAATCAGAGGGCATGCATCGAGCGTGCATCGACAAACCAAAGGAAAAAATCAAGGGGAAGTAATTGACAGACTGGTGGCACTGGACATTAGAAATTGTACCGCGTGCCTTGTCTCGTCAGTGGCTTCCCCTGCTTGTTTGTCGCCTTGATCTCCCTCGGTTCGTCTGTGACCCTCTTTGCCCGCTTCGTCGGCCGCGAAGCATCCACGTGGAGGTGGCCATTCTCCGACAGCGCCATCGTGTTCCTCCACCTCAGACATCGGTGTTTCCGGTCATCCACATATGTCTTGGTTCGTGTCGACATCCGTTTCGTGGGAGCCTCCTCCGACTCGGCGCGTTCAGCAGTCTGGGCGAGGTACTCCTTGCGGTTGTTCATGTATTTGACGATGTTGTCTCGGTGCAGCTGAAGTTCCTTGCGCAACTTGAGCTCCCGGACGCCGCGCGTATCGAGCCAGCTGATCAGCTGATCCACCGACTCCGGATCATCGTAGTAGCCCCAGTGGCGCGCATCCGGAAGACTCGTCGGCCCTTCCTCCTTCTTCTTGCGCTCGGAGGGAGTGATCTGATGTCGCTTCGCATATTGCTTCTTTTCATCCTCGGGCAGGTCGATAAAGCCCTCGCGCTCCATGTCATCAGGGCCTTGCACCCACAATCGACCGTTGGCGTATTTCGCATCCGCCGTAGAACTGCTGGGCAGGCCCTCATACGGCATCGCGTTCCGTTCAAACCACCAGTACCGGTTGCAGAAACGGTC
The DNA here is from genome assembly GCF_041956645.1 of Rasamsonia byssochlamydoides. Classification (NCBI taxonomy): domain Eukaryota; kingdom Fungi; phylum Ascomycota; class Eurotiomycetes; order Eurotiales; family Trichocomaceae; genus Rasamsonia; species Rasamsonia byssochlamydoides. The sequence goes on along the minus strand of NW_027192390.1, from coordinate 498,575 downwards.
CTTCCCCAGACATCTCGTCCGCGGGCAATCCGCCTCCCTAAGATCATTATCGAGGGTGGCAATCTCCTCTTCCAAAGAGGCGATCTTTGCCTCCACGTCTTCGATCTTTTTCAATACCCGTTGATATTGTTTGGAGCCTTTCGGTTGCTTCGCCAACTGTTCCTTACGCTCCCGCTCTTCCTCTTGTCGGCGTTTCCGCTCGAGAGCCCGGTCCAATCCACCACGGAGCGAAGGCCCGCGAGGTTCCTCGTCTTCGGTGTCCATGACTTGTTCAGATTCATCGTCCACGGCTGTTGTGTCCACGGCTGGCGTCTCGCCATCCACCCCTGCTGTCTTGGAGTCGGCGGGGGCAGGAGCATCAACATTTGGTGACGGTGACGGCGATTTCTCTGGTTCAGGTTGGAGTGCCTTTTTCTCAACCTGAAGCTTCCGTAACTCCTCAAACCTGAACAGTCAAGCTAAAGTGAGCAGAAAAAGTCATGCAATGAAGAAACTGCAAGGGGTTAACTCACGCTGCCTTGCGAGCCCGCTGATATTCAATCTTTTCTTTGCGGAGCTCTGTCATCTGATTGCTGCATTCCTCCAGGTAGTTCTTGATGGCCTTAGTCTCCAGACTGAGCATACATATAATCTGGAGGGCCTGAATACGCAAGTTGACATCGAGGGTTGCATATTGCGCGCGTGCAGTTTCCTGTGTGGGTTCTGCATCCAGAGGAGCCAAATGCTTCAAAATCTCTTCACAGACTTTTTCCATCCGTGGGCGAACAGACAATTGATGTAACAGGCCGACCATGATCATCTCCCATCCACCGTTCCGGAAATCCCTTTTTCGCAAGCGATCAATCCATCCATAGTCCCCAAACATCTCCGCAGCTCGGTGCACCTTGAGTTCGGCTGTGTTCGAGCGGCTGCGGCGTCCTTGTTGTGCTTTCAAGTTGGCAGCCTCGGCTTTGGCCAAACTACTCCGCGTGGTCATCCTGGTGACGACCGGTTCGGGTTCCGGAGTCGGTTCTTCTTCCTCTTCTTCCTCAGAGCCCGACTCATCCGATTCCTCCTGCGGAAGATCCGGTAGTGATACCTGGATCGCCCCCTCGTCGTCTTTCTCCGCGTTGACTAGCTTCTTGAGGACCGCACAATGGATCTCGACAAATAATTCACAATCGACCTCCTTGGAGGACCACCGCATGGCTTGCACAAAATCATCGAAGGTAAACGAGTCCAGCTGGAATACCTCGCAGTACACATTAAGCGTATTCCAGGTCTCCAGGAATAGGCTCACCGATTCAGGTTTGATATCACCTTGTAACAGCTCTTCGTCGCCAGCAAAGCTTGATGGATCATCCAGAGCAAACTTAAGAGGCGGTCGAGGCTTTCGATCTGGAGTGAAAGTGATTTCCAAATCTTCAATCGGGTACTTGATCGGAGGAGGTGGTGGTGGCTTGGGAGGCTCGGCCTTGATGACGACCGTAGGAACGGCTACCGTCTTCTTGTCGGCTTCAGGGTCCTTGGCAGGACGGGCGGGTCCGCCAACAGGCTGTTTGTTAATGACGAAGGAGGGGTTTCCGTTCAAAGAACGTTGATACTCAAGGAACTGCTCTGCCTTGCTTCTGGCGAGCTCTTGCGGTGAGGGTTTGGACTTCTGTCCTTTGCCTGCTGCCGGCTTGAGCTCCGGTAACCGCTGCGACGAGAAAAAGCCGAAGTGACCCTCCTGATCCGCTTTCTTCATCGCCTTCTTCTCTGCGACCCGGGCTCCGTACTGCAAATGCTTGGGAACTTCCGTGTCGATCTTGTATTCTTCCGCGATGGGGGGTTTCACCAACCAGGGGGCGCCGCTCCACGATTCCCGAGTGACCGTATTCTTGATGAAGGCGCGCAGCATCTGTTTCGAAAAAGTCTTCCGGTCGCGCGTGATGTGATCCTGGTCGAGCAAAGCTTCTTCGTTGGTGCGATCCAGAATTTTCACCAGGTACCTAGCATAAGCCTCTGATTTGACGGCGCCATCCGGATAGTACTGTCGGGGGAAATTCGCCTTGTCCCTAATTATGCCATGTAGACGCTGGCCGCCCTCTAGCAGAATAACGACTTGTTCACCCGGATAGAAATCTTGCTTGAAATCCTGCGTGCGGTCAGATAAGAGTCGGGACGGACTGTAGTAAGTCGCATCTACTCACTTCATACACTTCATCCACTACACCGTGCGTGCGATTGTCAGTCATTGAGGTAACACAAAAAAAAAAAAAGGAACAAGCTCATATGGTGCCTACCCAGATGGTCGATTCTTGAGACGGTTGAAAATTGAACCCTTCGCAGAATGGGCTCCTTGAGAGCGTCTGGAAACGCGTTGTTGAGTTCTCGAGACTCCTCCATCTGATGCAAGTAGATTAACATATGCAATTAAGAGACCGATAGCGGAAAGAAATGAGTCGACGTACTTCACTCTGCAAAGCTTCAAAGAATGTTAAACCCGAGTGGCCTGTAATCTCGCAGATAAACCGGCGTTGCTTGTAGAAGTCCATCCGTTGGAGATACGACTCGTAGCTTGTGAAAACCTCATTGGTCTCGGGAATGACCCAAACCTGTATACCATTGACGATGAGCCGGAAATCCCCAACCAAACAGCAATCAACGAAAGAATTGTACGTGCCTCGGAGCTGTCATCTTCAATTGTAGGCCGTGGGAGGTACTGGACAGGTTTCCGCTTGAATAGCACCTGTTCGACAATGTTATTCCCGTCCATTGTTACCGTGTGGTCTCTCCAGGGTCGGTTGATCTCCATACCATGATCCTCTGCCGGTGGAAGGCCCGCGTCTGGCCACCATAGACCGGGGAAGGCGCGTACGCAAACTATGAAATCTGCGGAACCACCAGTTAGATAAGAATAAAGTCCGGAGTTGTGATATGTAAACGGCAGTGAAGAACTTGAGAGCAATAGTGGTTGACGCGGACAACTGCCTAGATCTCCCCCACGTGCGCGGATCGACCATGGCCGCTAGAGAGTGGGCGGAACAAAGGAGAAGCGAAATGGGAAGCTGTCGCGACTGTTCCGGGAACCAGAGATTCGTGGAGGTGATTGCATACGGGGAAGAAAGGTGGAAGCGAGCAGGAGAGTGCTTACTTGGAAAGCGCGTCGTGATATATCAAGAATCCAACCTCTTAGACTAAAATGTTGCCGTGACGATGGCGGGCAAATAATAGCGGATCCGTTGTGTTAATAGTATATCTCGCGTCGAGATCGAACTATATATCTGACCAGATGCGAGCGGGGTGGTCAGATGGATGAGACGCGTGTGGTGGTGGAAGGAAGGCGGAGACGAGGTGGGCAGAGGAAGTCGGATCCGGGGGAGAAGAAGAGGAAGAAGACGAGAAGGAGAAGGAGGAGGAGGAGAAGAAGCGGCGGCGGCTTTCGACCTCGCCGAGAAGATCAGTCCGCGAGTGGTGGAGGCCGGAGGGAGGGAGGGAACGGGCCCCCGGGCCAGGCGACGCGCTCATTGGGCCAGACGAGGAGAAGAAAGAAGAGACGTGAAGGTAGTGAGGTCCTGGTCTGCTGGCCGCTGACTCTGCGGCCGTTGGCGGTGCGGGCAACGCGCCGGGGCCGCCAACGTTGAACGACCAGGTACGGACCGCGCCCCAAGTTGACTTGGCTATGACCTTGTCAGTCGTGACCCCCTCCTCTTACCCGCCCTTCAACCCCCCCCGGCTGTTGCCCCAGCCTGCTGCCCTGCCACCCACCCTGACCCGGGCGTTCTTGCACTCGTTCGACTCGTCGGAAGCTGCCTATTTTTCTGAGTGCATATATGATGCTTTTAGACGAGTTTCTGGTGATATAACCTTGCAAGAAGGGACCTCGCCCGGATCAGTCGGACAGCCCTGGTGCGGGAATGACACGACGGGAGGCCTCCTTCGCACTGGGCAATGAGCTCGTCTTAACATTCACAACATAAAAGAGACCAATATACACCCATCTTTCAGAAGGAAGTTCTTTCTTAGAAGCTGTTTCTTTACCTGTTGTATTTCTTGCCGGATGCATCTCGGGGCTCTCGACGTCATCAACTAGGCAGATGGAATAATCGTCCTCTGAAGGCATGGATGCAACTTGTCCACTTGTCTCTAATTAGCATAAAAACTTTATATTATTACCTGGCTGATAAATTTGTCACTGTCTGCTGTCAGTAGTGTTCGTTTGGGAATATTCGATGGGTTTATAGGGCTAGAACGACCTCTGATCCATATGGCATCCTATCCACTTCTTTACACAAAGATGGCCTGAATACTCTTGGAGAGTTTTCATAATCCTGTTCATATGCCATTTCTTCTTCAATTGCGCCTGTTCTGCCATAATCAGGGATGTTGGCCGTAATCCAGGCATTTAACCCCTATCTTGAGCGAGGTTTGTATCTGCTGCGTGCGTTCTGTCGCCAGATAACATTTCTGTCTGGTCTCTTCAATGATGATAATTTAGCACTCCGAAGCTGCCATAATATTTCTTTCTTTTGGTGGGCGTATGTGTTGGCATTTTCAGGCTTCATCTGGTGGTCTGTCTAGGACTCTGCAGTTACAGTGTGCAGTATATATAATATTCACAGACAACCAAAATAGAGTCAACTGAGCCCTCAGCCCTAACTCCTAGTACTATCAATTTATTCTGAATGATAATTCGTCAGGTTTATATGTCAACCCCAACTCAGCATCAAGCATTAGATTTTCTCCGGTGCCCCTATATATATAAATAGCTGGCGTGCACACAGGGCCAATAAATGAGCATACAAACAATGTGTAGAGTTTACCAGCTACATTCATAATATACTGTCTCCTCCTATGATCTGCATTTTTATTCGACCCCATATGTGGTAAATTCCTCTATTCCTTCTATGCGCGCGAGAGAGAGATCTAGACGCAGACAGGGGTCATCTGTCCGATGACATCACAGGGTCTATTTTTTTTAAACGTTCTCACCATCGTCACTAGAATTAAGTCATTAAAAGAAAATAAAAAGTCAGACTGTATATATACTTGATCCCGACACGGTCTGTAAGTAACCCGCCACTGATCTGGCGTTTAATAAAAAAGAGCGCCGTATACTATTACTGTGTACTCTGTGCCTAACATACGCCAGCTAAGCAGGCTTAGTTAGGGTCTGGCTCCCGAAGTCGATTTGATTTTTGATGCAGGTCGGGGACTCGGGAAGGTGTCCACTCGTCTAATCCTATTCGGGACTAGAAATTCCGAGAGAAAGCCGTAAAACAAGGCCCCCTATTGGATTGGTGGACAGCTTTTGCGATGCGGGTCTTCGCGCGCGCGCCACACGCACGACACGTGAAAAATAGAGTACTTAATTTTTTTTTGTTTTGGGTTGGTTTGGTGCAAACAGAGCAAACAGAAAAGGAGTACGTGACGTATCGATTACTGATTTTGGATGCTGTACACACGTGAGGTGTTGCTGTCCAACGTTTGACAAGAACAAAGCAATGCAAATGATCTTTACTGATTTATTTACTTCCCTCTCTAATACAAATCTAGAGACAGATCTAAGCAGTAAAGTAAACCACCATAAATCCAAGCCAACTCCCCACAACCCCCAGAGCCGAGTAGCTGCTCGTGAACATGAGCGGCACAAACTCGTATCGATTCAGGCCAAAGATGAGCTGGTGCACAAGGGAGCAGTACACGATCAGGGGAATGCTAATCGTGATATACAGCAACGAGAATCGGTCCAGCAAGAAGACTCGCGGCCGTTCTGGGACAGGAGCCACTCGGTCAAAAGCAAACAGAAACAGGACCAGCCAGAAGATGGTGTATACCGTCTTGATGGGGAATTCAGCGGCCGTGAAGAGTAACGGGAAAAGCGAGACGTGACCCGCTACTGCCAGCGGTCGGAAGGCGCTAAAATACCGTCGATCCTTCAGGGCAATCAGACTGAAAGGGATGATGATGAGAAGAACCGCCTTCTCATGGACGTGCCAGCCGAACAGGAACGAGGCATATCCACACAGAGTGACCGCACCCACGAACGTATCCCAGTCCGGTCGGAACCACAGCTTTATCAGAGGAAACTAAAGCCTGTCAGTCCGACAGTGCTTTATCTCTGGCGGGGAGAAAAGACCGCTCACCAGTTGGAAGATGAAAGTCAACACAAAAGTCTGCTCCTTAGTGATCTGTGGAAGCACAGCAAAAGAGGTATCTCCCACAAGACCTCGGGTGACACTGCCCAGAGCTTCACGATCCACCGGGAGGCCAAGACGGGGAGCAACTGAGAAAGGAAATGTCAGCAGCGCCAGTGACATCTACTGGGACAGGGAAACATACATGGGATCAACAACCGATCTGTAAACGCGTACATGGCCCAGACATTGGGTGCCCAGTAAGCGTGACATAGGCCCCGAGCGAAAGGGAAAAGCCTCTCTTTCAGCTGAAGCAGCTGACCCCAATGGGCGAAGGGCCCGAACGCCAGTCCAAAGATGCTGAGCACTCCGACACCGAGCTTTATGGCGTTCCCGAATCTGGGCCGGAAAACAGACTTGGGGTCTAAGCAATATGTCCGCAACAGATAAACGAAATATGCGAGAGATAGGTAGAGATAGATATGCTTCAGGCACAGCAGGATGGCAAAGGCGATGCCACTGTAAAGGAGGGTGGATTGCTTGCGCGCCCATACAATTGACAGCACCAAGATTCCATAAAGAAAGCCATTGTACTGGAAATGGATATGGTCGATGATGAGCAGGCCAGGAGACAGCAAGATAGAGAGGCTGGCAATGTGTGCGAGATGCTTGTTGGCAGAAGGTACAGACTTAACGTATCTATGACATCGCCCACATTAGTTCTGATTATTTCCCGCAAACAAGGAAGTCTCGTGCATACCGGCTCAATGCAAAGGCCAAGACCAACTCAGTAAGAATGACCGTTGCCCGCTGAAAATAGACTGTCTGCCAGGAGTCGTAGTTGAGGTTCTTGACAACCAGCATCGCGGGGTCTGCATAGTATGCCAGCTGAGAAAGGAGCCATTCGAAAGCCGCGAAGAACGGTGGATAGTCGAGAGTCCATTCCGACGTTTTCTAATCGCCGTTTCAGACTGGATGGTCTGTGGGAATCTGCAGTATATCTAATCATACCTCATAGTACCATTCCTTGACAGGGAGAGAATGGGTAATGGCGAGCCAATTCCGGTGCACCTCGAAATCCGTCGATTTGCTATTCGCGCGAAATAGATCAGCATCGGAAATATGCCAACATCAGGACTGGATGATTTCTGAAATCAGAGAAATTACGTTGTATACATACTATGCGGGGAAGAGCAGCACCTTGAAGGCTGCTGCAACGAGGGCGCACTGCGCCAATGACGGATAAAACTCAGCCATTGGTAGAGATTCGCATGGCGCAGACAGAGACCAAGGACAAGAAAAGGCGTCCAGGAGATGAACTCGTCCACTTGTCGGAGGAAGCTACAAAATGAAGCCCGCGGAGATCCCGCAATTATTATTGGAGACGTGCAAATCCATTGTCACGTGACCTTGATTTCAGGCCAAGCTGTCAAGAACATTAATTGGCTGGCCGAGCTGTACAGCAAGCCTCGTCCTATGGACATGTCGGACGTTGCAGTCCGCCATACCGTTGCTCTGTCCAATTTGAATATCCAGCACAGCTTTGACGTTTCTCCGTCTGCTGTAGCCATTGCCCGGGAGGTCCGTTTCTGCGTGATTGCTATCGTAGTTGGCTGGATCACCACCCGTGTTGTCTCCGCGATTTCGAAACGGAAAGCTAGTTGACCCCTAACAGTAGGGATCAACAGATTACGCCAATTGATATCACGACAAAGACTTTCAATTCTAACAGTGTTGTTTTTTGGATATCATTGTGAAATTGTTTTTTAGAGCATTGAGTTTGTTTGCAACCTGCACTGATCACCGTTGTCACCTTTTTTCGGCAATTAGCTTGTGTGGAGACGTCTATCGCAATACTGGATCCTACAAGATGAAGTTGCTAGTTTCTCTTGCCTTCTGCATAGCTGCTGCAAATGCGCAGTCAGTCATCGAGAGTTCCAGTTTTGGATATGACAGAAGGTAAATACGACCTCATCCCTTACTGATTGAATTTGACTGGTGTTGACAACCTGTTCTAGGATATCACCCAGCACCGATAGTATCCCTGGCTGGCGTATCAGAGGCGAAGGGCACACGCCTCAAATCGTAAGTGGTCCATCTGCTGGAGATCTCTGTATTGTGGTTAACATGGGCCCAGCTGTCGGACAAGCTTATTCTAACGCCTCCGTATCCTGGAAACGCAAGAGGCTCTGCGTGGGCAGAGAGTGCGTACGTTTTCCCCATCTATTTATACTTTCTCCCCATCTACTTATGCTTTTTTCCCCTCACGTTTGCTAACACATTGCAGTTTCTTCCTTCCTGAATGGACAGCGGAGTTCCATTTCAGAGCCAGTGGTCCGGAAAGGGGCGGTGGTAATTTGCAGCTGTGGTATGTGAAAGATGGCCAGGCCAACATCGGGGCCTCGAGCATCTACACAGTTGGGAAATTTGATGGCTTTGCCCTTACCGTCGACTCGCACGGTGGACGGGTGCGTAGCATGCGTCTACTTTTCTACTTGATTTGATCTAACTGCGTCCAGGGTGGAAGTATTCGCGGGTTCTTGAACGACGGAACGACGGATTATAAAAGTCATACCAATGTCGATAGCCTGGCGTTTGGTCACTGTGCCTACCCGTATCGCAATTTGGGTCGTCCTTCTATTGTGCGGATCAAACAGACAAGGTCGAATTTCGAGGTCACCGTGGACAACAAGCTGTGCTTTCAGACTAACAAGGTAAGCTGATCGTCAGACTTGAAGTCAGATATTTCTAACCTTTGCAAGGTTGTTTTGCCGACCGGTTACACTTTTGGAATAACTGCAGCTACTCCAGACACTCCAGACTCGTTTGAAGTATTCAAGTTTCTGCTGAGATCAAACAATGATCGTAGCCCTCCCGTGCAACAGCAACAGCAACAGCAGCAGCAGCAACAAAGCAACCAGCAGCCGATTAATGGGCGATACAGCTATGACGGAAACGCAGATGATCGCCCCGCTTCGGACTACAAGACATCGGAGCAGCAGTTCGCCGACCTCCACAACCGGCTCCAGTTCCTTAACCATGCCACGAACAACATCTACAAGGAGATCTCTGCTTTGGCCCGCAAGATCGATAGCAACCAGCAGAGCACCGCTTCCAGGGACCAGCTCTCCGCTCTCGACGCTCGTCTTCAACGGATCGAACAAGCCTTGCAGACCCTGCAACGCGACGCCGAAAGCAAAGACTACCGGAACCAATTCGCTCAGCTTCACAGGGCTATCGAAACGTCTCACCTCAGTCTGACGGAAGCGCTGCAGACTTCCCTCTTCCATAGTAAGTCGCAGTCCCACGTGGCCTCTTAATTGACATGCCTTTCCCAGAAATTTTCCCTATCATGGCTCCTATCTGACGTTGCTTTCTCTAGTGATCCACGCCGCCTCTCCACGCATGGGTCTCTTCATCTGCCTCATCATCGCCTTCCAGCTTGTGCTGGCCGGGCTGTACATCGCTTACAAGCGTCGTCGTGCGAACATGCCGAAGAAGTTCCTGTAGTTGTTGAATTGTCTTGCGTCTTGCATATAACCGCCCTGGGCCTTCATATATTTTCTCCGTCATCAATCAATATCAATCAATCATCATCGACGCTCAACGTTCCACACTCCTCTACATGTAAAGAATAGATAGATTAGATGATCTATTTTTCTATGTACGCACTTACTCACTTGTTTCTATATAATCCTATCTAATCTAATCTAATCTATCTGCTGTCCTTCCTGTATGTATGTATGCATTCTACGTCCGTGGTGATTCGGTGAAGATGAAGGAGGTACCTACTGTACTGTACTGTATCTAGCTGGCTAGATAGTCTACTGTCTAGTTGGTCTTCGTTTACCTCACAACATGTGCTTGCTTACTGTCGACGGAGACAATAAATAATAAAATAGTAGAATTTTGACTAATACACTAGAGCTCCTATGTAGGGGAAAATAATAGTGATGATTAGAAAAAGGGATGAAGAAAATGAAAAAAAAATGAAAAAAAAAGCTGATTTTTAACCCCCTCCAAAAAAATCAATATGGTTACGTCACGCAGTTTCTATATATCTCCTTCGGTTGTTTCGGGCACTTATTATGCTTGCTTGCTTCACGGGTGAGAGAGCACTAATACCCTGACTACCTACGACTCCTAGATGCTGACATCTCTACCTCCCATCTCCATCTCTATCTCTGCATTCTTTGTGAAATTCATAGCCGAATTTATTTTGATTTTTTTTTGATCAACTCAAAGCGAAACGCTTCTCTGTTTGCTAGCTCTTGTCATACTACTATATATACTAAAAAAAAGGCTGAGGCTGAGACTTAAGAAGTCTTAAGTCTTACCTCCTGTTGCTGTTGCTGTTGCGGCTGTTTTCGTTGTGATGATGACGATTCTGATAGAACTACGATGTACTGCCCTCTACGTTAGAATTAGAATGACGAATACTAAGAGAGAAGAAAGGAGAAAAGAAGAAAGGAGAGGGAAAAAAGGGAGTCATCGAAACTGTCAAATCACCCGCTTGTCTGCCTGCTCGATCGCAGATGCAGACGCAGCATAGCTGGCTTTCTTTTGATTCAAAACATGTCAATATCAAATCAATGCTAGTGATAATAATGCTAAACAAATGCTCGCTTGCTCTCTTGGTCGTTGGATTCTTCTCGCTTGACACAAACACACATAAATAATAAAAAAAAGTATGGAAAACACACAAAAAAAGACAAAGACATATCAGATGCAAATGCGAGCGAGGTCTATGGTACAGTACAGACATTGTCGATAGGGATTCGAGTTGATTCGATTCGATTCAAAAACAGGCCAGAGCATCAGTCACCGGAAGTAGAACATAACCAGTGAAGTAGAACGTCACTAGGAGTAGAACATCATCAGAAAGAACATCGCATCACCAGAGGTAGAACATCAGAAGTAGAAGAAATTTCATGCCCTTCAAAAGGTAAACAGCGAGATAAGCATAAGTAAGCAGAGAGAGGAAAAATCCTCGAAGAGTAACAGTTTACATGATGATGAATAACCATGTCAGCGCCCAAATAATAAAATACATGATGAGAAGAAGAAGAAGGGCCAAATATGAGTAGTAGCACCGATGCAAAAAGTTTTTTTTGTCTTTTTGTTTTCGTTCTTTTGTCTTCAAAACCCCACCCGACCCGACCGATTGAAGAAGAGATGGATATCCGCAGGCATAAAGCGTCGCCAGTTCAATTCGATTTTTGGAGAAGAGTAAAAGAGGCGTTCCACAATGACATTAATCAACCGTGTATTATCATCTAGTGATGATGGATGAAGAAAAAGATGGATGAAAAGAAATAATACACGGGATAATCGATCGAAGGGCGCCCGGACATCAGAAGTTGCTTTGAGAAGCGATCATGAGGAATGAATGTGGATGCATCGCAATGACACCTTTCGACCACGTATCATGGAAGAGTACATGGGAGGGTCAAGAATGAAGATTTGATCGGATTGAAGGTAATGGCGATAACTGCTGATGACATCAATCGACCGTGTACCAGCGATGGAGAAAGTGCGCAAGAGGACCGATCAAAGGGCTCCGAGAAAGTTTCTTTTTCGTGATGAGAAAGATGAGAGTGTACCACAATGACACCAGTCAACCACGCTAAGGGCATGGGAGGGTCAAAGTGTTAATCTCCGAAGTGATGTCGGTAAGCCCGTGAAGATAGCAGTCAATCGTATACTGGTAATGGTCGAAGTGCGCAGGAGGATTGATTAAGGGCTCCGAAGAAATTGCTTTGATGATGAGAAAGATGAGAATGTGCCGCAATGACACCGTTCAACCACACACCGAGAAGAAGGGTATGGGAGGGTCAAAGGGCAAAGAATGATTTGATTTCCGAAGTGAGATCGGTAAGCCCATGATGATACCAGTCGACTGTGCAGCAGCAACGATGAAGCATGAGGAGAATCAATCAACGTGGTCGTACTACGATGCGAATGCCTAATGACACCAATCAACCACACTGAAGAGAAGGGTATGGGAGGGTCAAAGGGCCCAGAATGATCGATCTCTGAAGTGATGTCGGTACGCACATGACGATTCCAGTCGACTGTGTAGGAAGCATGCAGGAGAATCAATCAATGGGGCCGAAAAAAGGTCGTTCCGAAAGCGTGCGTACTGCGATGAGAATGCCCACAATGACACCAATCAACCACTTATCAACGAGCACATGGGAGGGCCAAAGGGTAAAAAAAGAACTTTTCTCTGCAGTAATACGATTCGAGCGCCGTGGCGATTGTCTTCCGAACGGTACCATGCTTTCGACACGTCGAGAAACGCAGGGAACGCCCTATATATCGAAAAACAGATCGGATTCCTGCCGACCGTATATATATATACCGCAAGTACACACAGGACTGTGCCCAACTGGCCGAGCATGTCTGTTGAACGGTCAAACGTCGAGGAGATTGGAGTGGAATGCGAGGGAAGGGTCTCGTCGCGAAGAGTTGCTTGTCGCCGGAGTTGAGTGCCATCGAGAATGGCTTCAATGGGGATCCGAAGATCCGCTTGTCAGCTTCTCGATGCGCCGATCGATCAGTTCCTTCAACGCGTGAAGGGACTCCAGCTCCGTGGGCGCCCGGGGCGCACTCCCCGGAGCTGAAGCCAGCAGCGCATCTATGAGAAGGTCGGTCTTGTCGGATTGAAGATTCTCGATGTCCCGGTTTTGGCTCGCGAACGAGACGAGATTGGCGATGGCTTCCCGATCTGCGGCGGAGCGGGAGTTCAGTATAGCGCTTTCTGCCTCGGTGAGAAGAGACGCCTGTGGGCGAGCAGCCTCGTAAAAGGCTGTCGCACGTTCCACGAGGTCGTCAAGCTTCTTCCGGGCATAGGCGCTATACTGAGCCGCCCCGGCAGACCGCATTTCCGCCTCCAGGTTCTCCCGTTTGACCCGTTCAATGAAGTTGAGTTTCAGGCCACGCTCGGAGACCCGATATACGATCCCCTGGGATTCCTGCTCTTCGAGCTTTTCAGCCTCCCCATCCTCCGGCAGGACATCTACATCGATGACACGAGGGTGTCTGGGACGTCGGATGCGAGTCTTTCCGGCGTACCCGCTGTCGTCAGTGTGCACGACATACAGCTCGTGCTCGATGTGATTCGGACACATCCAGTTGTGATGCGCCCTGTCGCTGCCGGATTTCTGGTTCGGCGGAATCGCCAGGGGCGGGTCGACACAGTCCATGTGCCAAGAGCATGGACAGTAGTCGCATTGGATGATGGGGCGATTGCCGTTAGAAGTTTGGCCGCAGGCCACGCACACGATGAGTTTGCCCTTGCTATCGAACAACCGGCACAAATACTGTTCATCGGCGCGGCCTGAACGGTTACCCCTGCCGCGAGGACCACTTCTAACATTTGTTGCCACCTCCTGATACCGCCCGTCCTGCCCAGTCCGCACGCCCTGGAAGTAGTTCCGTACGCCCGCCGGGAGCTGAAAGTCTCGCTGCGGCGCCCTCTCGAGGTTTTTGAGAAGGGCGCCGAACGATCTCCGCGTCACGCACGACGGGCAGAACCACTCTCCCTCGGGGGGGTTGGCCGGATCCAGGGGGGGATTCAGGCAGGAGAAGTGGTAGGAGTTGACACACCCATCACAGCATAGGAGCTGTCCAATGCCACCACACTGCCGGCAGGTGTCGTTGTTCTCGAGGCCTTCACTGCGCGTGAAGTACGAAGCGCGGGAAGAAGATTCCTCGATGACTGCAGCGGAGGAGTCGTCTCTGTCGTCTCTGTCGACGCTTGCTGGCGAGGTCCGCTCAGCTTCCAGATCTAACGACGATCGTATCTGACTCTCCTGGACGATGGGAAAGTTATGCTGCTGCAGCTGCAAACGAGTGCGCTTTGCAGCGGACATTTCCTCGACGTCGCCCGGGATTTCCTCCAGCTGGCGTTTCTGACCGGCAGTGTTACTTGTCAAGCCTGCAGCAGACAAGGGCTCCGAGTTGCGGCCCCTCTTCCTACCTCTAGTCGCAGCAGCAGCATTCCTAGTGCCGGAAGTCATCCTCGATGCGGACGGATCCACGTCAAGGGACTTGGCGGACGACAACGAACTGGTGCTCGTGGCCGAGCGGGAGCGGGCAATTGGTACCGAGCCGTTGGGATGAGCTTCGGCGTTGACGCTTTTGAAGGCGTCCCGCATCACCGCTTTGAAGACTGCTTTCTGGCGTGGGCCCGGTTCCTTTCGGATGACGCTGTCTAGGACGGACAGGAGGAACGGGTCGCTGCTGCTGTTGGCCCAGAGGCGGCGAAGTCCACAGGCAACTGCACGATTATGGGAATCGTCAGCGTGCCGAAGCGCGGACTCGACCACGGATCTCATCTTCTCGACGTCGTACTCGCTCGACGTTGGAAGGGGGAGCGATGCCAGGTCGGCAGTGTCGTCACGAGGGATCGGTGCAGACGCCGCGGCGCGATCTGCACCGTTCTCCTGGCCGACGGTTGTCTTCAGCCCTTTGGTATTGGCGGTCGACGTGCGCGGAAGAGGTTTTGCGGGAACTGTCAAACCGACTTTGCGCAAGTCGGCTGCCGTTGGCATCGCTCCGAGGGGCCGCATGGAGGCGAGGACGGGGTTCTTGTCGCTCGAAACGGCCGACCACGGTGTGTCTCGGTAACTTGGCTGCGCAGGCCTCAGGGGAGGCTCAACCCAGTCTGAGTTGAATGGCAGTAGTGATTGCAAGTTATTCCCAGAGAACTCCACCCGGGGCCCTGTCTGCTGAGGCTCATGCTGTCCATGCTCTTGTTGTACTTGCGTAACGTGTTCTGGTGCTTGCTGAGATGGCTGAGATTGCCGTGCTTGCGATTCAGCTGTTGCTTCACTGGAGTTGTCCACATCCTGCGCAGTGTCCACACCAATACGAGAGTTCCGACCGGTGCGTCGCTGCTTGCGCGGTCTCGTAGATTCTGTGAAGGAAAAGGAATCCACTGCCGGCGGTGCATCCACAGGAGTAGACAGTCGAGAGTTGTTCGACGTGGCTCGGGAGGTGGAACGGAGGTTCGGAGCCATTGTTCTCTCAGATGAAGATGAAAGGCAAGACTTGTAAAAAAGGGGAAACGCCTGCGACAGGTCGTTAGCTCAGCACAAATATTTTATTGAAGGAAAATAACTTACTGGAACAGCTGATTCCAAATCTGGTAGCAAGCGCACCAGACTTTGTTGTTGGAATCGTGGTCTGCCCGCGCGTCGTCTGCGGGTCGAGGGAAGAAGGAGTCGAGAGAGCTCGGGGAGATGTTGAAAGTAGGCGAGTTTTCGGAACTCCCAAGTCACACCCTGGCGGCGACTGTAAGGAGCGCTGGAACCACGAAACAACAACAAAACTCTCTCTGCTTTCGAATACACTCAGATGTCGAGATTTTGAATTTCCAAAGTGTCTGATCAAGTAAGATCGAATTTAGCTCTCCTCACGCGACCTGCTTTGCGTGAAGCGCTTTCAGGGGCTACCGAACAGTGCTACTTCTTTGCACGTTGAAAGAAGTAAAGTCAGGAGACAAAGAGTGCAGATGATATTTCAACACGTGTAATTCAACTGGTCTTGTCTGGAAAGCTTTTGAGCTGCCAAACTGTGTTGCAGAAAAGGTATTCGAAGCAACAGAGAGTAAGAAGGAGAATGATGACCAGGTCGAGAGAAGTCAAGTCGTCAAAAAATAACAGCGTAAATGAGAGATTTCAACGCGTGTTATTTTACGCGTTTTGCTGGTCTGGGTAGCTTTTGAGAGCTACCAGACTGTGACGTTATGAGAAGGTGTTCGAAGCAAGAGAGAGTAGGAAGATCACCCGGTCGAAAAAAGGAGAGTTGTCGAAAGATAGACAGCGCAAGTGAGAAATTTCAGCGCGTAATGTTCGACTGATGTTTGCTCGACTGGTGTTTGTTGGGTTGGAAAGCTTGAGAGCTGCCAAACTGTGATGTTGCAAGAAATGTACTCGAAGCAATAGAGGCGAAGGAGAATGATGTTCAGGTCGAGAGAAAGTCGCGTGATCAAGAGGCAAACAATGCAGATGAGAGATCTCAGCACGTTCAGCTCGACTTATCTTGTTTGGAGAGCTTTCAGGAGCTACCAAACTGTGCTTCACGATGCTTGAAGCAAGAGGAAAAGATGGCGAGGTTGCAAGAAGGTGAGCACTCAAGAGAGGACTCAACTGGATAAGTTTTCGAGAGCTACCAAGGTTGTACTTCGCGATACGCGAAGCAAAAGAAGTAAGGACGACGAGGTTTCAAGAAGGCAAGTGGTCAAGAGATTGGGAAAGCTTTCAAGAGCTACTAATCTGCTCTTCACGATGCTCAAAGCAAGAAAAAAGGATGATGAGTTTGAAAGGAGAGCCGTCACTGTGCTGCTGCAAGATGTTTGAAGCAAGACAGTAAGAGGGATGACCAAGTTGAAAGAAGTAGTAGAGTCGTCAGGAGATAAAAAGTGCAGACGAGATTTGAGCACGCTTGACGCGACTTGTCTGGCCTGGAAGTTTCAGGGGCTGAAGCTGCCACTATGCTTTGCACGTAGATCTCAGAAGTTCAAGAAGTTCGATAACGAACAGAAGCAGTAGAATGGATGGTGGTACAGATATCACGAAGAGTTTGAAGAAGAAGAGACGCTGGAGTAGCGTATGGATGTAAGAGAGAGACTGGATGGTTGTTGGTGAGAGAGAGAAAGTGAGAGAGGGGGGGTCGAGGGAGAAATATAACGTGGCTGGGGGTACTGTTGCCTAAGGAGACGCGTTCATTCACTGCGTGGATTCACTGACAGTAAACGAGTCCTTCGAGAGTGAATGGTAAACAAGGAGGGTGCCTGTTGACGTGACGTGAGAGGAGTGAATCGGGAGAGAAGGTGAATACTGCGATGAGACCCGGAAAGAGAACGGCCTTTTCCGGGCTCCTGAGTACCATACTATCTATCAAGACCCTTGATATTACAGGAAGCCGATATGACGGGGAAAAGGAGAGTCTAAATGGTCAAGTTCTTCTTTTCATTTAAAAATCCCGTCTCTCCTACAGCCCTGATATCAGATGTTTACACGTGTGGTTATAGAGTACCTAGGTAGACGATCTTCAAGGACTCGTACAGGTTAGGCCATATCAAGGTCTGCCATAGCAACGAAAAGAGGACAAGAGTCTACTGCCAGGAAAAGACTGAGTAGGGTTTAATTATTTCTTTGTAACGCTTCTCTTATTCTTTTATGCTCATTATTTACGGTGCAGTATGTCAAAAATTTCTGACCAGACTGCTTGAATCCATGACGCCTGATGTAGCATCACCAACAGCAGCCAAGGCACCCCTGAGTTTCTTTTCTTGAAGAAAAAGATTCCTAGTCTCCTTTCTACAGCCTGGAGGTGCAGCTTCTGCCCTTTCAAATCCGGGCAACAGAAGGAGATCTTATATCATCGGGAAGATATAAATCGCGAGAGAGCAGACAGAGGAATCAGAAAACCTCTACTCTTCGCCACTGGACTCTTCCTCCTCGTGCTCCTGTTGCTGCTCTTGCGTAGCCTTCTTCGCCGGCTTCTTCTTCTTCTTCTTGTTCTTACCCTTAGAGCCAGTTGATCTGGCCAACGGTTGTTCAAGAATCTTGAGGATCTCCTCGTCTTCAATCTTCTTGTCGGACTTGTATCGGGAGAGATCTAGTGCAGGTGGTGCTGCCAGCCTAGTAATTCCATTCTTTGTGATAGCTGTCCAGATGGTTAGCCAGAGGCAAAGAAGATCATTCGTCACGAATGGCAAGCAATACGTTCGTGGACGGTCCAGGTAGAGACACTTACCAATGGTAGTCAACAAGCGGGAAACTGGGGCACCCTCCGAATCACCAGCAGGCTCATACTGCCTGACTACACCACCGCGAACACACTCGACCAAACCGACCTTGGCGGCTTTCTCATCGTCCAATTGACGCATGCTGAACGGGAAGGTTCCAAACTTCTTGACAATCTCAGAGAGGGTCTGCCTCGAGCTCGGGCGTTTGAGGATATAGGTTGTGGTCGTGCGACGGTGCAGCGTAGGACGGTTCTCCAGCGTCTTTACTTTGCCAGAACCAAGACTGAGTCCAACCTCAACGCCCCAGACCTCTCCAACTTCGGGAGAGCCCTCTCCCTTGACACCGCCACTGGGGGAGAGGATGATCTTCTTCTTACCCTCGATTTCATTACGTTCGAACAGCCAGCTCGTGGTGTTCTCGACTACATTGCAGTCATATGCCTTCGCGACCTTCTCGATGAGGGAGGAGATCTTGCTCTGTGTCGGGGGTTTCTCCGCGGCAGCCTTCTTCTTCTCTTCTTCCGTCCCGGAAGCCAGAAGGCCTGGGGGAACCATGAGTCTCAGGAGAAGCTCGTTGGCATAGTACGTCGCAAGCATGAGATCCGCCTCACGCCCTGTCACCACATCCTGGGGCGTGTCCTTTCCGGGAACGATGATCGAGTCACAGACAATAGTGCCAAACCCATCAATCTGTGCGCCCAGTTGGATCTTGACGATCTCACCGGCCTTGAGAGTCGTGTTGGCCTCCTCCGTATCCGAGACCAGGGGAGTGTACGGAGTCACGAATGAGCTTGGTGAAACCGTGGTGGGATGAGAAATACCTGGGAAAGATTGCACGTCAATGCTGTGCGGTTCTCTTAAAGGAGAAACCTTTAACGGTGGAATTTACCCTTCGTTATCTTCTTGCCTTTGTAGACCTTGCCAATTTCTTCCTCGAGGAGCTGGTCACCCTTCTGGCAGAGCTCAATGATTTTGGCCCCCTCAAGACACCATCCTGGCGACAGGCCGTGTCAGCAATTCCTCTTCCGTACAGTCGAGTTTGTCTTTCTCCTACCTGTGACAGCCTCGAGCACCTTGTGGGAGATCTGCGCAGCAGTCTTATATTTGGTGAGGGTATCGGGGTTGTTGAGGGTGTAGTCTAGAACGAGATGGCCCAATTGTCAGATATGAATGAACGCAAAGGATATATACTATGAACCACCGTCGACCGGAAGCCCATGGGGGAGCATTCTACAAAGATCGCGGGAGCAACTGTGAGCGAAAGAGCACGATCTCCCGTGTTGGAAGTCTTCTTTACGCGAGACACCAGCCAGGTACGTAGCTTTTTTTTTCTCAAAAAAAAAATATTAACGCGTAGTACACTTACCGACCTCGGCGGACTCAGCCATTGCGTCAAGAAAACCTCGCGCCGATGCGAGGAATCAAATTCACAGAGTTCTCAAGGAGGATACAGGGACAGGAGAGCCGTCACACAGACGTTGCACAGAGAAGTAGAAGGAGTATTATTTCGGACCTCTCAACACACGTTCAGGTCGTGTGCAGCTTGAATTGCGCTGGCGGGGTTGTGGCCGTTCAACGTTGTGTGTGTGGCGGACGGTGGGGCATCAGCCTCGTCCAGTCCAAATACGCCGCCCGGAAGCAAGCAGCAGACGGGCGGCATCAACGTCATTGTTTTGGCCCGTCCGGTAGCTCATGCCAGCCCTTTGAACAATAATCTTTAGGACTGCACGACCGCGCATAGGAGCATCAAAGTCGCCAGGATCTTGAGAAGCTACAACAACTCGCTTTATTGAGAGGCTGCGGAGCAGCAGCAGTGAGCTGCTGAGACAGGTGCCATCCAATGATGGCACCCTGGATGGGATTCTTCCATGGGCTACTCGTCCTCTTCTGCCTGATACCCGCGAGCCTCGCATCTGGAGAGCTCCAGCTGAACCAGTGGGTCGCAATAGAATCGAGAGCAGGGCTACCTATCCGCATCCTCACCCATAACATCCGCTACGCAACATCCGCCCCCTTCAAAGGGGAGAAACCCTGGGTGGAACGGAAACAGCGACTGGTCAATGAACTGCGATTCAATACGCAGCATAACCTAGAGTCATTTATTTGCCTCCAAGAGGTTCTCCATGTCCAGCTGGTAGACATCCTCTCCGAATTGAACAAAGTTTCCATGGTGACAGGCTCCCACGACTCGCAATGGAAATACATAGGCGTCGGAAGGGACGACGGCCACGAAAAAGGGGAATACTCGCCCATCTTCTATCGTCCGGCCATCTGGAAGCTCCAACACTGGGAGACGGTGTGGCTTTCCGAAACGCCAGAGAAACCATCCAAAAGCTGGGACGCAGCATCGATTCGCATTGTCACCATTGGTGTTTTCAGGCATCGTGCGAGTTCCAAGACGGTACTGGCTCTTAATACCCACCTTGACGACCAGGGATCACGATCGCGATTCGAAGCAGCACACATTATCCTCCGCAAGATCAATGATTATCTCGCAGGAGAGTATGGAGAAAGCATATCGGGTGTGTTCCTAGCGGGCGATCTAAACAGCGAGGAGACCCAGGAGGCCTACAAGGTGCTGACGGGCACGAATTCGTCCTTTGTCGATGCCCAGAAACTGGTCGATGCGGCAGAACACTACGGAAACGAGAATACCTACACTGGGTTCGGATACGAGGGAGCACCTCCCAGCCGCATAGACTACATCCTCCTGGGACCTGCAGACAAGCCCAGGACCAACAACTCTCAAGTCCAGCAGCAGGCTGCGGCCCTACCATGGGTTCTGCAAGGTTACGCCGTTCTAGCTAACCGCTTCGATGACGGCGTCTTCAACTCAGACCACCGAGCGGTCTTGGTAGATGCCGTGTTGACCTAAGCGCACGCAGTTTGTAATATATCCAGGCAGGCCCAGGACGACCATAATGGAGTAGTGTTCCCGATCCCCATTAGGACCAGACAGAGCGAGAACTCAATGTAGGGAGTGAAGTAATTAGTAGTAGAAGTTAGGTGATGCAAACCTGCGGGCAGTCGGAGACATATAAGGATGGAGGCGCTGTGGGGCCAAGGTGAGTCCATGAGTCGTGCCTATCGATAATGAAATAATCGGTGGATAAGAATCATTATCGTCGTCACGATAGCGCACCTGATATTGGATTATATAAATCTCAGGTTTGACACCATCAACTCCAACTCACGTTCGGTCTTCTTTCTTCCTTTCCTCTCCTCTCGTTCTTGCTTTGTTCCTTCCATCTACATCGATCGGATCATCACGCGGTCATCTGGCATGTCATCCTCCCGGAACAGAAGGAATTATGTCACGTGACTTCCACATCAGGTTAAGCGCATCGGATTAGTACGGATACGGTAAGATACAGCGTCAATACAGGTAATATTGGGCCGATCGGTCGACTTCGGTGACAAAGCCTCCAGCATGGCCAGGATGATGTGTCTCAGACCCGGCCAGGAATCATCTCAGATGCTGGAGAGCAAGCTGTTGTCTTCAGTGTTGCGAGCAGTTCATCCCCATCCTCCTCGCCATGCCCTCGTTCTGGGAGTCCGGCCGTACACGGAAACGGCGAGGGCAGTCTCGGCAGCCTAGGGGAGTCTTTCCGCCAGCGCTTTTTGTCTCGCACCCGCGGCTCTTCTCTTTCTCCTCTCTTCCAGAATCCAGCAAACCAACCAGAGCCCATCAGCCCCGGTGACGCACCACGAAGCCACGCCTCCCAGCCATCGATCCAGCGATCACCGTTTCAAGTCTCTGCCTTGTTGAGCCTCCAGGCCGGCCCGGAATCCCGGTGCGCCTGTAACTGCGCTGTTCGTCTCACTCAGTCCCGGCGCTTGGCAGAGCCTGCGCGTGTCTCCGAACCGACCAGACCCATCCACTCACTCGTCCTGCCTGGAACGACCCTCTGACTCTCCCCGACCCTGACAAAGACCGCCTGCCGCTGGCTGGCGTGTTGTCTTATCCGGCCTTGGTATGTGCTCTCCACCCTTTTACTCCTCCTCCTCCCTCTGTCCCCTACTCCCGTGATTGTGATATTTCGCAGGCGGCGTGTCTGCGGCGCGCTTCCTTGTCTCCGGCAGTCGGGTGCCCGCGACCGCTACCTGTCGCGACGACAGACCATCATCATGTCAAGCTTCATCCTACGGCCCTGCATCGCACCTCGCTGCCATCTTCTGCAGTCCGGCTGACCAGGTTGTTACTGTGACTTCGCAGGTCCTGTCAACGATGCGCTCGTAGCCCGCGGGCCGTTGTCCTTTCCCCTACTTTCAGCAGGAGCTCTTCAGTTATGCCGTCCCCCGAGGTCGCTGAAGGAGAGCTGTCCCATTCTGAGTTCTCTTCTGGTGACCCTGAACCAGACGCCGCTCAGAATGGCTCGCGGTCGTCGGGCTCGGATGCAGGCTTCAGGGGCGAAGCTTCTGACGCGCTGCCAGAGAGAGAGACCAACGGATCTACCCAAGATATGATCGCGGAGGGGAAGCAAAATGCAAAAGCCGTCCTCGCGGCGTCAGGGGTTGCCTCCACGGGAAGCCAGCATCCTGCCTCGGACAGTGACCACTCACCCAGCTCGCCACCTGTGAATGGCACCAACGGCGCGGCTGCGGGCCGGAAACGGTCTCGTTCTGGTTCTGTCATCCGCTCCTCTTCTCCGGAAGAGTCTCCTGTCCGCGTCCGAGAAACCCCAGCTGACAAGATCCTCCTCGAGCAATATGTCCACCGCGAGTTCCAGCATGCTGCGCTCGCCGCTACTCACAATTCCAGCCAGGAGATCCTACAGCAAAAACGTGCCGAGCGAGACTATTATCTGGCGCTGCGACGGGAGAATCAGATGAACCCGGCCGCCCTCTACGGTGTCGGCTACGAAGGCTTTGGCAATGCACGAACGGACCTCAAGAACCAACACCCGCAGTTGCTGTATCCATCAAACCGGCGTCGTCCCGGTGGAAGAAAGACTCGAGAACTGCGCATATCTCGCAAAGACATGAAGCTCCAGAATGAGCAACTGGAAGACCTCGTCCCCATTCGCTTGGATATCGACTGGGACAAAGTGAAGATCCGGGACACGTTCACTTGGAACCTCCATGACCGCGTTATATCTCCGGACCTGTTCGCAGAAAAGCTTGTGGAAGACTTGGGGCTCCCCGTGGAGTCGTGCGGACCCCTTGTCCGGCAGATTTCTCAGAGCATCCAGGAACAATTGAACGATTACTACCCCCACGTTTTCATTGAAGAGGATCCCCTGGATCCTCACCTGCCATACCATGCATACAAAAATGATGAAATGCGCATACTGATTAAGCTCAACATCACCATTGGCCAGCACACGCTGGTCGATCAGTTTGAGTGGGAGATTAACAACCCCTACAACTCCCCAGAGGAGTTTGCGCTGCGGATGACCAACGATCTGTCCCTTTCGGGCGAGTTTACCACCGCCATTGCTCACTCAATCCGTGAACAGGTGCAACTTTTTACTAGGTCTCTCTACATCCTTTCCCATCCCTTTGACGGACGTCCGATTGAGGATCCAGATCTCAAGGCTGCTTTCTTGCCTTCCCCGTTGCCCTCAACCTTCCGACCCTTCCAGGCTGCTAAAGAATTCACTCCTTATCTCTACGAACTCAACGAAGCTGAACTTGAGCGAACCGAGGTTTCGATATCACGAGAGCAAAGACGTCAGAAGCGCTCCGTCAACCGTCGCGGTGGACCAGCCCTGCCTGACCTCAAGGATCGTCAGCGGACCATCCGTACGATGATTGTGTCTTCGGTGATACCCAATTCGGCATCGTCAATAGAGGAAACGCACTTGTTCAAGCGGTCAGGTACAGGCCGGAGCAGACGCTCAGCTGCTGGACAGCGGGATGGTGTCGAAGACTCGGACCTCTCGGATAGTGAAGTGTCTTCCATGGGCTCCCCGGCGATCGGCTCTCATCTGGCTCAGGGCACTGCCCGTACCAGAGGCATGAGAGGGGCGGCGTCCGCGGCTCAAGCTGCTTTGCGAGCGAATCTCGGCCACTCGGCCACTCCAGAGCCCTCGTCGCATCACCATGAGACCCGAGTGTCTGCCCGACGACGTGATTACCGAGAAGAGAGTTTGGATGAGCCAGAAAAGCTCATTGTGAAACTCAAGATCTCGCGGGACCGATTCAAGCAGTTCCTTCGAGACCTGAAGAACAAGAAGCAACCCTCGACGCCCAGTCTCCCGGGCCCTGCGCCAGCGTCACAGAGTAGTACGCCTCAAATACAAACCCCAACACAGAGCGCAATGCCGCCTCCGCAGACTCAGCCTCAGTCAAGCGGAGCGCCCGCCCAAGCACGATCCTCCAGCGCCAGTGCAACTTCACAATCGCAGACTCCAGCTCAGCAGATTGGGGCAATTGATGCTCCTCATCCCCCGCAACCTGGGGTTCCAGGGGTAAGTTTGCCTTTTGCTTGCTTCTGAATGAAATGTGTGAATTAGAATGCTAATATGGAATAGCCTCCTCCCCCGAGCTGGCTCGTCTCTGGTCTTGCACAGCTGAAACGATTGTACCCCAACGACTCTTTTGAAGGTGTGATGCGCTACTCTGCCGTCGATACCGCTACGATGATGCCGGTTGCGAATGCCAATGCTACCCAACCGGGTCAGAAGTTGAAATACCAGTATCTTCCTCGCATCCGATGTCACGACTGTCCTGGGAAGCTTTATACTCCCGGCCCTGGAATGACAGTCGAGAATTTCGAGGTGCATCTGAGAAATCGGCAACACAAGGAACGTGTAGAGGAAAGGCTCGCCAGAACTGCGGGAGCCGGTGGTACTAGTACTTCGACGTCTTGATTTCTTCTTGATCTGTGATATTTGATCTTTTTTTTTCTGGGAGCGGTGAAAAAGGAAACAAGGGCTGGTCATATGTCTTTTTCTTTCTTGGGGCCCCATTCACTACCTGTTTTGTTGCGGTACATATGATATGAGAGAGAGGAGAAAGCATAGAGAATCCTTCCTCTGTTCATACAGTAATTGCTTTGATTGATTCCCATCATTCATTGTATTGTTGGTCATGTTGTATGTTGGTGTGAGTGAGTCAGTCTATGATGATTGATTGATATTTTTTTGTACTTTTTTCCCCTTCCTTCTAGCATGAGGCGGCCTGAAGTAGGAAATCATCCACAGTTGTAACTGTTTGTGATTTTGTATGTTGTCTGATTGTCGGTACTCGTAAATATCCTGGACAATCTGGAGTCTATCCAATTTTATTTTCATGAGCTTGAAGTAATCCAACAGAAGAAAAAAAAATGAACGATTCACACACAGACAGGTTCATCGTCACGACTCACCCTGGAGCAATGATCTGATCTGCAACCTGCTGCGCTCGAACAAGCAACACCTTCGCTCCACACATCGTGCCTTTTTTTTCCCCTTCACCCTTGTTATTGTGCTTGGATTTGATAAGATAGGTAGTCAACACTAAGATAGTCAAGTTATTCTAGACCAACTAACTGTAAAAAAGAGGGCTAAATCTCACTGTAAAGGAAGGCAGTATTCCATGCCTAGAGTTTTTTTGTTTTTTTTTTTTGGTAAGGCATGACTCGCATTGAAATCGTATGCAAGACGTCTATTTATTTATAATTGAGGTTATATACACATATACATACACATGTGGTTGTCCGTGTGTAGTAGTGATGTATATACCTGATAGAAAGAAGGGTCGCGAGAGCGGCTGGATACTTGTCTTGTCTACCCTAGTCTAATCTATCTAGTCTGGGATTGAGTAGAGGATAGCCGGTATCTGACTGTTGTGTCTGCTACCTAGTCCGCCATGTTCATTTCAAACGGCTTTCTTTCTTCTTCTTGCGGCTTTTTTTTTTTCGTTTCAGTCCGTATGTATGTACCTATCAGTGATCATGGACTTTGCCACATGCTTCCGCATCGGGTAAGTATGCATGTACAGTCATTCGATTAGTCGAACCAGTCAGGGCATAGGGCTCAGGGTTAGGGCTGCTGGCATGCCACCCTGCCAATCTGGATCCTCCCTTCTCTTCCGAGACGTCGCCAACTCAGTGGACGCTCACCACCTTACCCACCCATGTATGTACAGCTACATAGCTAGGAACCTACCTAACCTAGGTAGCAAGCTTTTTTTTAAGTTGAGATCACAATTAAATTAAATTTTTATTTTTTATTTTTATTTTTTCCCGTGATTCTCAGAAACAAGAAAGAATACAATGCACTCAAATCACTTCTACTCTGCAATCCAATCAAGGCAAAATCTTTATCTAGGCGAATCGATTCAGACAGCACAGAAATCCTCATGTCTCAGTGGTTAGTTAGTTAGTTAGTCAGTAGGTCAGTTCTCCCCCGCTGATCAAATAACTACCGGAAGAAAAGCACAACAACATCTAGGTAGGTCGTGACCGTATTGATCGTAGATAGATAGAGGCCCCCCCCCCCCCCCCTTCCCAATTCTACCAAAAAAAAAAAGAGAGAGAGAGAGAGAAAGGGGGAAAAAATGATACTCTTGAGCGACTATCTCTAGGGATGCCTCAGCTATCAGAGTGTTGATAACATGAAACTCGTCCGATAGTAGTAGAAGAATGCTCAGATCAGAGACATTTTTAATTATACCTCAGGTGGTAATAATTTCCCGTTTTGGTTCTCGGGAGCTCCTGCCGTTTCTGATGTTAGCGTCATTATTCCTTATTCGTCCATTTGGGCTGCGTACCCTACTTTCCTAGGTTGGTAGGTGCCTCCTACCTACCCTAACTAACTACATACTGTGCAGTGTGAACCTTGCTAGTGGCGATACTCCGCTGTACAGTATGTATGTACATGCAGCAAGATAAGATGAATTTCCATCCTACAGAACAAGTACGTATTCTTAAGATCTTCCTTAGGGGGTTGATCACCTTACTATGGCTTGATTAGTTAACTTATGGGGCCAACATACTGTAGAATTATGATTTCACCGTGAGGTCTCCTTGCGTAAGGATGGCACCTTGTATGTATGTATATATATGTTCTCATATAGGTTGATATCAGAGTCTGCAATAATCGGCCTGTAGCATGACAGATCGGACTATGAATGCAACAACAGCAGTACTACGTCTTCGATTCCGTTACGATAAATGATCTGATCCCAGCTTTAATACTGTATACAACGTGTCTTCCTCCCTAAAGAAAGAAGGAAAAAAAAGAAGAAGAGGAAAGAGGAAGGGATCTTATAGAATTGATTTCTTCCACAGCACTGCAAATTCATACGAATATATATTGAGCTACGTATGTACTGTACATATGTACATACAGCAAGTACAGGGAATTCATCAGGAAAGAAGCATCAAGCATCATTTGAAAAAAGGTGAAAAAAAAAGAGAAAGCTGAAATAAATAGAAAGACATGCACACGTCAATCTGCAAGCAACTCCTCCATGACATAAACCTAAATAAATTTAAGCAACGAAGACGAGACTAATAGAATGGGTTTCAAACGTAATGTGTGTGTGTGTGTGTCACTGTGCCAAGCGAAAATAAAATGAAATACATGAAATAATGAAATACATGAAATTCAACTCGGGATCATGGCACTAACTCAACTAAACATGGCAAGATGGGTATTTTTTGAAAAGCCGTCACTAGATGACAACAACTGAGACAGGACATGAGCGTTCAACATTAACATTCACATTCATATTCACCAAGTTAGAAATAGAAAGGATATAGTTTGAGGTATGAGGACTCATACAAAGATAACATCGAAACCACATCGACAACGAACTTATCCACGTCGGGTCGATCGTCTGGTCGGTTTCTCGCCGTCAGATTTACCCTTGGCTGGCGTATTCGACTGAGTCTTCCGTGATGCGCTCTTCGCTTTCCTGGACGGTGATTCGTCAACGTCGGCCATTTCCGCATCCTGATCGCCATTCTTCTCATCATCTGGTTCTTGTTCACCCTGTTCTGCCTCGCCCGCGTCATTCTGATCTTGCATCTCCTCCTCTTCTTTCCCCTCCTCATTCTCCTCTTCGTCTGGTTCATCTTGATCCCATTCCTCCATCTCGAGATCATCCTCATCGCTATCGCGATCAACATAGCTGACATCCTTTCTCACACTTCTGCTGCTCCTTCTTCGAGCACTCGACGACACGTTCTCGTCTCCTTCATAATCAGATCCCCATCCATCTTCATCCTTTTTCTTCTTCTTTGGCATCTTTGCATTACCGGTCGCCGACGATGACTTTCGGATAGGCAGAGTTTTCTGTTTCCGGGCTTTCTTTGTGGCTTGCGAATCCCCATTCGCGTCAGAAGGCTCGCTCTTCCTCTTATTCCCATGATTTGCCGCCTGAGACGTCTTCTTAGGCCGCATCCAAGATCGGACAATATCGTCAAGGACATCATCAATGTCTTCAGGAAGGAAATTCTTCTCTGCAACGTCTTGCGCTTCTTGATGGCTTGACATGGCAGCAAAAAGCGAGCTCGGTAATCTCATTTTTCCTGGATACGTTTGCAGGATGCTAGCGGTACCGCTCGCACCGCCAATCTTATGTTGCTGCGCGTAAATGTCCGCGAAGCGGCGAATGGTCGCCTGGGCAAGATCTGAAAGGGTGTGGAGACGCGTGGTGATTTCATCAGACTTGGTGATACCATCTCTGGTCTGCTTGACGCGCTGCGCGATGTGGAAGATCAAAGACAGATTATTCTCATTCGCGATTGCAGACAGGTAGAAAAGAATGTATCGAGCAAAGTCAGCCAATTCAACCATCCTGGTCTTCTCATCCTCATTTGAGGGCGGATAATCCGGATGATACGCTAGCAGAGACAGGAGACGAGCGAACATGGACTCCATCACTGTCTGTTGCTCACTTCTCTTTCCATTGGCCTGAGTCTGTCGGGAGAAGAAGGTTGCACGGGAACGCAGCCAAGTGAGGGTGCTTTCTTTGAGACTGGCACTGGGTTCGAAAGCAAGCAGGCAAGGAATCGTGTACCAACGCACACTTAATTGAGTGTTTTGTGATAACTTCTTCCTCAGCATATCAATGAAACCTGCCCTCACTGGTAAGAGACGATCTTGAGCTACCAGCGATAATGAGTTGAAATCGCTCGGACTGAGCAACTGGTCACAACGAGAACGTGACGCGCAGAGCTTGATCAGTAGCTTGGCTGCCTGAAGGCGGAGCCGAGGTTTCTGGGTCTCCGGAGTGTCCTTTTTCTTCGAAATTTCCCCTTCGCCGGCCACCAACTTGTTCAGAGTGCTGTAGACCGGTTCTGCATGAGCGCCGAAGTCATCGTCAGACTCTTCTTTGCCACGAAGCCGATTGACGATGATCTTCAGTGCCCATTCCTTGGCTGTTGTTTCCTCGTCCACGTCCTCTGACCACGTATACCCGGATTCGGGCTGCTTGGATCGATTCGTAAGCAGGATCTGATCGATGGCAATTGAGACAATGGCGTCACTTTCTGCGTCTGTCTCCTTCGGCGCCAGCAGATTCAGCTGAGCGATGGTGGCCAGCCGCGTGAGAAAATGATCAGAGCCATACTCCCAATCCTTGACGCACTTTTGTATTAAGTCCTTGGCATACATCTCCTTTTTGTCTGCGACAGCCATAATGATAGACACCGCATGCTTCGCCGCACGAGGAGAAGAACTGTAGAGGGCGTAGTTTGTCAGTGCCTGCAGGAACCGTCTTTCCGTCGGAAGCTTCGAGGGCAGCTTTTTGGCAAAACCAGAGCAGGCCTTGAGAATTTCTTCAGCGCTAGCATCGTCAGTGGACTTTTCACTGGGTGCTTGCGCTTCCAAATCTTTGCACATTTCTTGAACCTGCGCTTCAAGGACTTCGGGGTTGCGAGAGGATATCTCCTTCAGCATCTCGTGCGCAGTATTAGCTAAGCCCTTCTCATCCGTTCGCGAAAACTCCATGATCGCAGGAATATGGCTCCGATTAAAAACGAGAGAACTAGATCGGTAGAGGAATGGTGTGAGAGTGTCGAGAAGAGACGGGGTATTTCCGGCCTGTATTCTCCTCGCAAGCTCTCTGATGGCCTTTGTGACGGTACGGTAGTCGCTAACAGCGGCCATGGCAAATCGGATGAGTTGGTAATTTCTCCTGTCGTGAGTTTTTGCAAACTTCCAGAGATCTGCTGAAGCTCGAGACGCATCTGGCAACGACTTTGCCAAGGTGTCAATGACGCGCGTCAACTGTGCCTTGATCCGATCTTCGTCCTTCTCCATGACGCCGCCGTTGTACTCCTCACACGCCTGCAAATAGATCGTCATTGCTGTCCTCATATTCAATTGCCGTGCCTGGAAGGCGAAGAACACCTTTTTGGCCTTCTCATCCAGACCCTTTATCAGCGTCAATATTCGCTGCACCCGTATCTTATCCACAGCACCTTCGGCTTCTTTAGGGGCATCTTGGGTACTTTTGAGTTTCTGGGATTGGCCAGGAGTCCCTTTGATCTGCTTAACCTTGATTGGAGGGTAATTCAACGGGAGCAGGTATTCAAATTGGACACGATCAATGAGAACCTGGATATCAGGGTCATTCGTGTAGAAGGCGTCATAGATTTTAGACGGCGCGTCCTTGAGAAGCGCCACAACCTGCTCGTTGTTATCCTCAATCTCACCGGCGGCAACTGCCCACATCCGAGCGAAGATTTTCATAGCATGCTCTCGAACCTGCGGCTTCCGATCTTTAACGCGCTCCGCAAGAATCGAGAGGACCGAATCTGGAGTCGAGAGCCCGCCAGTAATAGCAAGCTTGTTGACAATGTCTGAGAACCCGAAGGAGCCGATAGCATCCACAGCTGCAACTCGGACTCTCTCATCAGCATCACGAAGGACGATCGCCAGGCTCTTGACCAAGCTACGCTCGTCCGCTTCACTCAGACCACAGCCTCCAGCAGAGGTAAGCAAGATACGCCCTATGGCCGTCGCCCATGCAGCTCGAACAGAAGCCGACTTATCCTGGCGGCGGCTCAAGAAGCTCTCATAAGCAGACGAATGCACTTGGGCGAAAGGTTTGGGTGACAAAGGCGTCTGCAGAACATTTGGCTGTGGCACAGTCTGAGGATATCCGACCAATGTCAGCGGTGGATACGCAGCAGGATCCATCGGCGGGGGTGGAGGAGGCCCAGCAACACCGATTCCAGAAGCTAGGTCGCCAATGGTCTGTGTTGCCAGGAGACGTAGAGAGACCGACTCCGCAGAGAGCTCAGCCTCCAACTGTGGGATAACATTTTGCAGCACGTCCGGACATGCCCGCCACAGCTCACGTATTAGTCGGTGAGCTTTCTCCAGCTCTTTGATGTCCTCTGCCTCGTCATCGGATTCATCGAGACTGACCCTCCTATGTGACTTCGAGGAGCCATTCAACGCTGCTGAAGGCGCCGAGGAGTCGATAATGACATTGTTAAAATACTGACTGATATGGCTGGTCATCTTTTCGGGACAGGCATGGCAGATAGCCTTAGCCATATTATATGCGGGCGGATAATCTTTTAGTAGGAGCGTGTCTTGATTCGCATCGACTGTGATCTCGGTCTTCTTGCCCTTCTTACCAGGCTGCTCCAGGACGCGCGGATCGACGCGAAGAAATTGCGCGATGATGATGTCGACAACCTCGGGGGCCAGAGTAGGGGACTCGTCGATAACGGTCACGAGCATGCGGGTCATGTCGTACTCGACATTTTTGGCAACCTGTTCGCCAGTGGATGCTTTTGAAGATCCCGAAACAATATCGAAACAGGACGTGAAGAGAGGAAGGATCAATGAGTCGGGATTGTCGAGATCGGTCAGGAGGACGATACTCTTGACATCGGCAAGAGAATTCAGGATATAGATATGCTGTCCGTTGTAGGCATTGGACGGATCTGCAAGTGCCGGGATGATCGATGTAACGATACACGTAAAGATGTCCTATCTCACAATCAGCATGTCTGTACTTATCCAGCATGTAGTGATGGGCTCTCGCACCTTCAATTGATTCCCCGTGAAGGGCGCGTCCGGTGCGCACAAGCGCAGAATATCCACAATGCAGCTCGTCGTCCATGCTCTCACCCCTTTATCTTTATGTGCTAAAAGATGGCCGCTGGCTAATTCCTGCGAGACCTTTCTCAGAGAATCTTTATCCGTCTCATCTTGTTCCATCTTCGAAAGCTCCTGCCCGAGGGTTTGCAAGCGCTGCAGCAGGTCTGCGACTGGGATAGCAGACTTGCCTACGCGCCATGAGAGCGGCTCATTGAATCGAAGGCGGCGAAGACCACCTTGTTCCTTCTCGGGCTCCACGACCTCCGTGGAGGATGGAGCTTGTCGGGTGCGCGCAGGCATCGTGCGAGACGGGCGGGGAAGCTGGGGCTGGGAGGATCAGCGAACCATCAGACGGTGGACAAGTGAGCAACCGGGTCAAGGCGACAACAAATATGATGGAAGTGATTGGGTTGACTCGGCGTGAAAGGAATAAGGGATACGAGAGGATAATGCGATGTCGAAGCTGAGAGGGACGTGGCAGCGGAAGCTAGAAGATCGAAACTCGTTAGGGCAGGTGCTGCAGAACGACAGCGACGCGTCTAGCGTGTCGGTGGGCGGAGCGCCAAATGTCGCGCAGTTGCTTTACTTCAGAGTTGCGAGTACAACAAGAATTAGGTTCAGGAACTGGTTGCTTCTGTTTTACGTTTGGGGGTTTTTTTTTAAATTTAAACCAAACACAGAAAGCAAATTCTTCTTCAATACCACAAAGACAAATGCAGGAGTCTGCAACTGCAAGAAGCTTGACACCGCCGCACCAGTAGGTAGCAGGATCAGTTATCGAACTCGGTGCCAATTTAGCCTGTATTGAATCTGCTGACAACCCCTTTCCTATAAATATTGCACTGCAACAAGCAAATGAAAGGGGAACCTGTTTAGACTTCAGAAGGGGGAAAGAGGGGGTCAATCAATGTAACAGAGCTCCTGGACAGTTCTTGGCAAGCTCATCAATTCGTCCCGAAAGGTGCTGCGGCTCGTGGTTCAGTGTAACTATCTTATCGGTGCCCGCATGCTCATTTTTCTAGTCTTGACCAGCTTTGGCCAGCCATTGGTTTTCCACATTGTACAGTCAACCTTCGCAGCTTATGTCTATATCAGTATATATCATATGTATAGTCAGATTTGAATTATCATCATGTCGATAGGAATTGCTATCATCGGGAGCGGTAAAATATTACATGTTGTATGAATGGGATCTTGCGCACTGCTAATGCTTGTCATACCCAGGTATCTTTGCGCGTGAGGAACATCTGGTATTTCTATCCCTCTCATCCTCGATTTTCAATATTCTGACACTCAATTGACCTCTGGCAGCCTGCTGTTCTCGCCGCAAAAGAACTTACTCTCAAGGCGATCTATTCACGCTCCCTGAAATCTGCACAGAGTCTGGCGTCCGGGTTCTCGGATGTCGATCTGTATTCTGAAGATTCTGGCCCAGGGAAGAGTTACGCAGATCTGCTCGCCCGCCAAGATATCAAGGCTGTCATTATCGGGTAGTCGTCCTTCCTTTGAAATCGACGGTGGTCCCTAATTGACTCGTGTAGACTTCCTATCCCGATCCAACCAGATTTCATCCGAAAGGCGCTGTCCGCAGGAAAACATGTGCTTTCAGAGAAACCCATAGCCAAGGATCTCGCAACAGCTCAAGATCTTGTGCAATGGTATCACTCCAATATCGATTCCAAGCGGATCTTCTGGGGAGTGGCGGAGAATTTCCGCTACTTCACGCAGTTCTTATACGCCGCCCAGCAGGTGCAGAAGCTGGGCCGGGTGAAGAACTTCCGTGTGAATTCTCATACGATGACCAAGACGGATTTCAAATATTACTGTAAGCACCCTCAATCGGCTGCCGCCAACAAGATGCGACTAACAAACTCGTATCAGTGACTGAATGGCGCAAAGTACCGGAATATCAAGGCGGATTTGTCCTGGATGGCGGTATCCATATTGTCGCTGGTCTACGTTTACTCCTTGGCCCTGAGGATCCCATCGTGACGCTATCGGCGCATACGAACCTCTTGCAAGAACATCTCCCGCCGGTCGACACGGTGGACGCGATCGTGAAGACCAAGTCAGGCGCAACCGGAACCTTTTCCGCATCCTACGGCTCGGATTTCAAGGACTTTGGGTTTGAGCTGTCCTGCGAAGGAGGAGTAGTGAGCGTGTCTCGTGATGGGGTCTTTCTCAACGGAGAGAACCAGAATATACCACATGATGGTAAGGGAGTGGTCCCTGAGGTTGCAGATTTTGCCGCGTCTATTGCGAAGGGAGGACCGTTGGATCGGCGACAGTGGCCAGAGGAGGCGCTGGCGGATCTGGAGATACTCGAGAAGATGTTGAGAAGTGGGGAAATGGATGGCGAGAAGATGCAATTGTCTCTACAAGTGTATAGCAACCAATATCCATGATGTAGAGTAGATACGAACAGCTCTGGTACCTGTGACTTGAAGTACTCCTCTGATACAAGCTGAAATGTCTCGTTCGCTCAACTGGCTTGAAGAGAAAATGCTTTGCACCCAACTCATATTATTTATAATAGTAGAGCAATAAAGTGGAAGATTCCAGCCCCTCGATCTTTCAAGGTCTACTGTACGGAGTAGGTGAAACAGGACAGTTGCGAGCCTAAGGCATCAATTGCTGACCAGTCTTGGCAACCTTCCAAAACAGCAACTTAGGGCTTCATCCAACGCAAACCCTCTCCAGCCCTCGTCTCGCTTAGCGAGCCACTAGCGCGGATGCTGCACTCAGACTGACAGACTCCGCCGGGGCGGCCCAAACCTCAGCAGCGCGAATTTTGAGATCGAATTTCGAAACCGTCACGACAACCCTCCACGCCCAGCCAGCGAGACCCCAGACAACACCGACAAGGTGAGATTCTGAAGGCTATCTATCGCAATTGATGGAGTGAGCAGTCTATTAACGGGCCTTTTTTTTTCTGCAGATGGTCTCCGCCAAGAAGCACATCCCGATCGTGAAGAAGCGTATGTTGGCCCCGGTTCTGTTCCTCTACACACGTCGAAGTCGACTATTTGGGAGTTTGTTGGTGGGAAAATAGGCAGAAATGACCGTGGGACCGAAATATTGGGATGATGGAGGGAATTTATGGCACAAAACAACACGTATGGTCTAGCGAGGAGAAACGGCTGACATGGGATCTTTGATGGATATAGGCACCAAGCGCTTCTTTCGCCACCAGTCCGACCTCTTCAAGTGTGTGCCGTCGGCATGGCGCAAGCCGAAGGGTATCGACAACCGTGTCCGCAGACGGTTCAAGGGCTCGATCCCTATGCCATCCGTACGTTGATCCAGTCGAACCCGTTTCGTCATCGATTGAGTTGGTCTATGGATTGATGCTGATGAACTGGATGCTGGATTTAGATTGGTTATGGCAGCAACAAGAAGACCAAGCACATGATGCCCTCGGGCCACAAGGCTTTCCTCGTCCACAACCCGAAGGACGTTGAGCTTCTGCTCATGCACAACCGCACCTACGCCGCCGAGTATGTCTCCTGTTTGATCGCTGCCACCGCTGTCATTCCGCTACTACAAGTTCCATCGGGCAGACCTGGGAATTGAATATGACTGATGGGTATTCTCTATCTAGGATCGCCAGCGCCGTCTCCTCTCGCAAGCGCGTCGAGATCCTGGCCAAGGCCAAGGCTCTGGGCGTCAAGGTCACCAACGCCAAGGCCCGCGTCACCACCGAGTCGTAATTTGCGATGCCATGAAAACAAGATATTTTTTTTTCCTTTGTTGTTACCTTCTTATGTCTTGTTTTATGTGTTGCGCAGGTTTCTCCTCGGAGGGAGGATGGTTTACAATGGGATCTTGTGTTGTGGCGGTTAACGAAATTCGAAAAAAAAAAGAATGCAATGCAATGTGCTTGCTTGAGCAATTTCTTTCTTTCCGGTTCTCTCATCTAGCGCGGGAAGAAGAAAAAGGAAAAAGGAAATGTTCCCCTAACGAAATGGGACAGGACAATTTCTTTGAGTAGTTCGGTTCTACTAGGGACTGACTAGCTACCTAGCTAGTGGTTCCTGGTTTGATCCGAACATTGGTTGATTGATTAATGATAACTATATCTGCGTGCCTCGTGTCTTGAAAGGTCATGGTTCAAGTGAAATCTGGCGCAGAAATTAAATAAAAGACAAAATTCTAAATACCAAAAAAGTAAATGCAGATTGTTCTATTTTCCCCCCCCCCCCCCTCTAAGCTGTTGCCGTAGCTGCAGATGTAGATGCAGATGCAGTAACTTCTTCCTGTTGTTTCTGTTTTTGTGCTTGTTCCTGTGCTTGTTCTTGTTTTTCCTCCTCTTGCTGCTGTCGTTGCTGCTGCTGCTGCTGCCCATCTCTCATACTTTGAGAAAGGTTAACGAGACCGACCCCTCGAACGAGGGCTACTACGTCGTCCTCTTTTTTGTCATTCGTCGGATCTATGGTCGTCTCTGGCGTGTAGCCGTTGTTGACGATGACTTCCTCCCCCTCACGGGGCTCGACCCAATCCGGCACTTCGGTTGGGCCTTCCATCCCCTCCGGCGGCAGCGCCCACGCGGGCATCTTGCTGCGGTACTTCCACTCGCCGTTGCTGTCGGAGTACGCGACTGCGTGCAGGAAGATGCCGAGCTCGTGGGGGCCGGGGTCCGTGTACAAGGGCGCATCGCACACTTCGCAGCGCTCGCCGGAGAGCCTCTCGCCCCTGCGCTTGTGGTACTCGTACACGGCCGCTTCGTGCTCACGGGACATGATCTCCTCAACAACGCTCGGGTCCGTCCCCGGCGGCACGACCGGAGGAGTGGTCAGGTGTGTGCGATACGCGACAGTGTCTGCCAGCTCCGTCTTGCCCATGTTGGACAGGCGCGAGATGATCTCGTCGTCGCGATCCGCAGTAGTTTCATGTTTGCCCAGGTCCGGTCCGAAGACACGCCGATTCGAGTAGATGGGGTCGTTGGAGATGGGATGGCCCAGGAATTGCAGGTGGACGCGGATCTGATGCGTGCGGCCCGTCAGGGGGAGACAGTGGACGATGCTGTAGCCTTCCTCCTCGTTTGCAACAGGCGCGGGGGGCATGGCCGCTTGGTCTTCGCTTACATTCCCATTGCTCTCGGCGGGATGAGGCTGGTCTGTCACTTTCCGAGGTGGATAGTATGCCAGCCGGCGGAACTTGGTCTTTGCATCTTTCCCAGTAGCCCGCACCCTGTTCAGACCCAACTTCGGGCTCACTTGCATGATAGGCTGATCGCAGAGAACCACACCGTCTGGGAATCGGCCTTTCACGCGGGCAACATACTCCTTCTGGACACTCCGTTCTTTCAGCTTGATGGACATCTGCTCGGCCGCTTTGGGATGTTTTCCAATAAACATGACGCCGGAGGTCAACCTGTCCAGACGGTTGCAAGGTAGCGGTTTGAAGCCGTTTCCGCGTTCCGCTCGCAGGATCTCGACAACCGAGTTGAAGTGGTAACGACCGGCGGAGTGGACGGGCACGCCCGCAGGCTTGTCAATCACGAGCATATCATCGTCTTCGTGGATGACACCGATCGGCAAGCCGGTAACCGGGGGTTCATGCCGGTGAAGCGTGTGGGAGATGATCTCGCCGTTCTTGACTCTGGTGGTGGGGGTTGCGACTTTGCCGCCGACAGTGACTTGACCAGTTTCGATGGCATGTTTCTGCAGGCGAAGAACGTCAGTAAAGTTCCATCGACATTGGATATATCTCTTCACAAGGATTTGGGCACACTCACATAATACTCTGCCGGTCGATCCCTAAACTCAGTCGTGAAGATCTCCAGCAATTCTCTACCCCGCCACCTCTCCTTGCAGTAGGTATTGTATGTGTAGTGGTAGGGCTTCACTCTCCGCAGCCCACCCTCGAAGTAATACGGCCCAGGCCAGGGATCGCAGGGCGTCACGGCGACGTCTGGCGGTTGCTCGACGGGATCGGGAGGAGGGACTTGCATGGTGGTATCAACGGGGACGAGGGCCAAGCTGGGAGAAAAAGGGCGGCCTCGCCGCGCCAAATAAGCGGTGATTCGAGGAGAGGGTGCCAGTGAGCTTGGTTATAAGATAGAAAGGAGAGACATAAATCAAGTCAAGAGGAGGAAGTTTTTCGTAACTTCCGTTGTATTCCTTCACAGAGTATACACTGACGTATGTTTTGTTCTGCGGGAAACTTTTCTTTTTTCTTCACCCGCATGTTGGTTGCTCGCGTGTGGGGACTAAGGTCCAGACTGGAACTGGTCTAGTCTACTACTGCAGGGGAAGTTGGACTCGGATTCATTGCAGCAGTAATACTATTAATATTAATAGTAATATCTCAATAGATGCAATATTCCTTTTCATTTTCTTTTTTTGTACTTATTTGAATTCTAGAGATGTTCTCATACAAAAGTACTGTACATTACACAGGCTTCTGATGAGCTTGCGGGATAACTGCTTAGATAAGCAGTGTTCAGTTATCCCCCGCAATGAACCTCGGTTCGTCGCCCAGAAAGGAAACCGATATTCAGGACATCATTGTATGAACAGTACGGAGTACGGGGTAGATCATCTTGCATTGGGGTTAATCCAACTACTACTCTTCTCTTCCGGCTGTGGTTGCAATTAAAGGTGCAGCACTACCTACCATCTCGGGGAAATAGACATCAGGTACAGCAACATAAATACATACATACCTCATTTCCAAGCTGCTAAGCCTGAACATACTACCTTGATACTACTACTGCTGCTCTCTCCGCACCCAATCAGTCACTAAAGATCAATCGCGATTGGTGAGGTACTTGGCGGAGATATCAATAAAGGTCCATACCTAATTACAGTGCATCTCGATGGCGCCTCTCGCAGATACCCTAGAAGCCAAGAAGCGCCGGACGCGTCAAGACTATCCATTCCACCTGGAATATCGAACAAGATGGTGAGTTTTGACTGTATCTATTCATGTCCATACTCAGTATTTTTTTCTCTATAATTCAACTAGCTAAAACAAACTTCACAGGTCCGATAACGACATGTACGGCCATCTCAACAACAGCATCTACGCCTTTCTCTTCGACTCGATAATCAATACATTCCTAATTACGTACTGCGGATTGGATCCTTACAATCGCAACACTAACAACAACGATAAAAATACACCCCAACCCCTGTCTGACCTTGACAGCCAGTCCACCCAAATCGGCCTCGTAGTCTCCTCCTACTGCGACTACTTCGCCTCCGTATCCTTCCCCGACGTCCTCGATCTCGGCCTGCGCGTGACAAAGCTGGGCTCGTCGAGCGTCACCTACGAAGTGGGCGTGTTTAAGTGCGGCGAGGAGAGCGTCAAGGCTGTGGGCGGGTTTACGCATGTGTTTGTTGAGAGGGGGACGATGAGGCCGGAAAAGAGGAAAGGGATGGATGAGAGGATTCGGAGGGGGTTGGAAAGGTTGCTTGTTGTTGATGATCGGGGTCAAGAACAAACGATGACGTTGTCGAATGGTAAATTATCGAAGTTGTGAATTGAATTTAATGGAATGGAATGGAATCAACTTGATTGATTAATTGTCTTGACAAGACAAGAAATGTGAAAATAATGGTAGCAGCGAGCTATGGATCTAATCTCTATATAACATAACAATAACAAGGATATCTAACAACTGCTCCATGCATGCGACAAACAATTGGACCTCAAACCACGGCAAGAATGTGTGAGAGACAAGACAAAAAAAAAATCTCGTATATATTCCCGGACCTGGATGAAGGCGGCCCCGAGAGACACTTCAAAATAACTCTTGTTTCTGCCCAAAACTTTCCTTATTCCCTCTGAGAACGCCATCGCCATCGCCAAAGCGCTAAATCAAACAGAACCACCGAAAGTATTCCTTTATTAACAACATGAAAGACTGACAGATGTCGCTTCCAGCAGAAACAAAATCGAAATAAGAATCGAAATGCGAATCGTCGTGGCTGAAATATTGAACACCGGAGTCATAGCATCAACCGATGAAGTCGTCATCGTCATCGTGGAACAATACTGCTGCTGCGAGATGTAGACGCCGAACTATCCTCGTACTCGGTCATCCGTCGCATGGTCATGGCTTCCTTATCGTAACACCACTTCCGGTACGGTCCGGGGATGAATCTCCCGCGCTTATCCCATCCGATCACCCACGTGTATCCATCATCCAGACGGAAGAAAAGACACCGCTCGGGCTCGCCGCCCTCCTCCTGGACGACCGTGTACCAGCGACATCGCTGCTCCAGATCGGAGGCGAGGAGGTAGCGGTGGACAATGCGGCAGTAGACGACTGGCTGGGGTTCCTTCTCGTCCTCTTCGGCGCCGTCGCGGCGGATGAGATGCCACCCGCGGCTGGGCAGGTAGCGGTAGATGCCGGGGACGGGCGAGTCCCAGTGCTCATCCTTGGTGATCGATCCTTCTAGACGCTCACCCCTTTGGAACCAATAAAGCGGGCAAAAGATAGTGCGGAGACAGATGAAGACATTGGGGGCCATACTGTATACCCCAAATTCTAGGCAGTCAAGGCAGATAAATTGAAGTTTCGATGTCGTAATGTATAGATGGTAAATGACGATAGAGACGAGAATGTGACGTGACGGTACTGGACAATAAATGGCGGGGGAAGCCAACGGGAACTATTATAAGTTGACCTCCATGGTGTCCAAGGAAACAAGTCTCCAAGCCACAAGAATTTGTCTGAGAAGGGGAAGTTCCAAGAATCTGGTGTGACGGGCTCAAAATAAGGCCACCAAAAAGATGCTGTTCACTCCGGTATATCGAATGGAGGTTTCGCACCGAGTCGCTGACGTAGGAGAAGCAGGTCCGGGGAAAAGGGTGATTTGTATGTACTCCGTATGGGGAAGCGCAGATAGGCGCGGACAACAACAGCAGGCGATTGCTAGGAGGGTGAGGGATAGAGTGGTCGCCGGCAGGTGTCACAGCCTCAAGGTCGATATCAGCCACTATAGCGAGAACATGGCGAAAATCTCCCTTCTGACTGGATGGTGGGGATTGTCATGGTGTCGTGCGAGATTGGCAAAATGGGATGGCGCGGCGCTGACTCTATCGTTTCAAATACCAGGCAGTGCAGGCACCACAAAATTTTTCTATATCGAGGACTAAGCTTAGTACGGTCGCTAGCACGAGCTTGCCTTTGAGTTGGTGGTTTCCCGAGCGGGCCGCCTGCCGCACTGCTTAAGACCCGTTGTGAGATCGTTTAGAAACGTAGCTAATCATATTGGCTGTTGGAAGTTGTTTAAAACAGATTCCGGCATTCGTTCTCACTTCCGCGGCCCAAGATCTTGGTCCAGGACTCTGGAATCCCGATTCGAATGCAGAGATCCGTGGACCGTGGTGGACAGTGGACACATCGATAGCGCTGTTAGTGTTACGAACGCGTGCTCGTTAAAGTCCACCAACTCGACTTCAGCCGGAATTCCACTTAGGGAAAGAATCCCAGCTTCCGTGGCGCCTTGGCAACAATAATCGCCGTCAGCGACCTCCTTGGCAATTTCTCCCACCCGAAGCATTTTCGTCACTTCGAAGTACTTCGAGTCCTCGACAGGACAGACAAACGTCAACGCATGTGATTGCCCTGACGTCCAACAGGGTTCATTCCTGATTATCCGTGCCGATTCGGGGAATGATGGAATCTGTGCCAAGTTAACCATAACATAGTCATGCATATGCAGAGGCTTGTGTAACGAGTCAACGACCCTATCAATGAAATATTGGGACGACGCGCGTCAGTCTGCTAATAATAGTGGTGATAGCATAGCTGAGAGATGAGACACAAATCGATAGTTCACGGCATCATAGGCTATAGTCATTTACACCGCCAATTTCTGATGCCTTTGCCTTTGGAGGCTGAGCTGTGTTGAATCGTGGACAGATCAGCGGGATTCTAAGCTTGGAAAGAGTCCCGACCGTTTGCTGGGTGGATCCGAGAGTGTAATAACAATGCCAAGAACTGATGAGGCCGACACGAACCCAGCCACATATCAGATATGTTAGAGACTCTGAGACTGCTCTACGATTCTCAATCTCGATAAGTCCATTCCAGGCATCCATGAGGACGGAGAGGTGGTACGGTACAAGACGCCTGTCGAGTCTAGACTCTTGGAGTTAGACTTGGACAGCAGGATGAATTGATACGGTACAGGACAAACAATCTGGCGTGTCTGGTTACATGCAGAACAGCCTCGATGAAGCTGCCTCTGTTCAAGTCGTACACTAGATAATTCTAATGGTTGTGTCGAGGCTCGGGCCAGCGCTGTGCTACGCGCTGGTACTTGACTGCTTCTCTCAGCACCATTCCCTCACTCAGCTGGTCAGTCTCTCGTCTGAACAGTTCCTGCCATGGAGTCTGACTCTCAGGCATCTCATAGCCTCCTCGAGACTCCAGCTCCGCTCTCCGTCTCTGCAGCTCCTCCTCAGAGACCAAAATATCGACACGGCGCTTTCTCAAATCCACTCGAATCCTGTCGCCATCCTTCAGGAGAGCAAGATTACCCCCTGCCGCCGCTTCGGGACTGGCATTCAAGATAGAGGGAGAGCCTGAGGTTCCAGACTGCCTTCCGTCCCCGATACAAGGGAGGGAATGAACGCCTTCCCTCAATAGACGCCCGGGAGGGTGCATATTCACAACTTCCGCTGCACCTGGATAGCCCAGCGGACCAGCGCCACGCATGATCAGAATGGTTTTGTCGTCAATTGGAGTCGAATCATCCTCGATTCGCCGGTGATAGTCTTCCGGTCCATCAAAGACTACTACGGCGCCCTCAAATGCGTCAGGATCGTCAGGGTTCTGAAGGAATTTCTGCCGGAATTCGGTGGAGATAACACAGGTCTTCATAATGGCAGAGTTGAAGAGAGTCCCTCGAAGATGGCGGAACCCGGCATTCTCGAGGATGGGATTTCGGAACTCGCGAATCGTCCGACGATCCCATGAATGCTTGCCGCGAACATTCTCAGCAACGGTCCGGCCGTTGCACGTGAGGACGTCGGCATGCAGTTTCCCCGCGTCGAGCAACTCGGCCATGACGGCAGGAAGGCCTCCTGCCCGGAAATACTCTTCTCCCAGCAATTCTCCCGCCGGCTGCATATTGAGGAGCAGAGGAATATGAAATCCAATCCTGTCCCAATCCTCGACGGTTAGGTCTACGCCCATGTGCTTAGCAATCGCATTTATGTGAATCGGCGCATTTGTACTGCCTCCGATAGCAGTGTTTACGACGATGGCATTCTCGAAGGCCTCGCGGGTCATGATGTCACTGGGTTTTCTGTCAGCCAGCACCATTTCGACGATCTGCTGGCCGGTCTCGTAGGCGCATTGTGCTCTCTCGCGGTATGGAGCTGGAATAGCAGCGGATCCAGGAAGCGCCATGCCAAGGGCCTCTGCGAGTGCGTTCATGGTTGATGCAGTTCCCATGGTGTTGCAGTGACCTACTGACGGTGCTCTGTGCAAGTCAGAAACTTGTTAGAAACTTGTTACTCTGAGGAGATTGAAAGCTGCGTCATACCCTTTGGACACCAGATCGATGAATTCTTCGCGATTGATCTCCCCTGCAGC
Source organism: Rasamsonia byssochlamydoides (assembly GCF_041956645.1). Taxonomy (NCBI): domain Eukaryota; kingdom Fungi; phylum Ascomycota; class Eurotiomycetes; order Eurotiales; family Trichocomaceae; genus Rasamsonia; species Rasamsonia byssochlamydoides. The sequence goes on along the minus strand of NW_027192390.1, from coordinate 455,165 downwards.
ATAGAGCTCCCGACCCCTCCAGACGACCATTCCGGAGCCGACCAGTTCGTTTTTGACGTAACCGTTGATCATCGGACCGACATTGAGACATATTGCTGGAATGTTCTGCGAACACTGTCAACAGGAAGCTCGTGCGGCAGGACTGCAAGGTAAAACTCACAACTGTAGCCGCAGCCATCAAGCATGCCGGCGTCGTCTTATCACATCCCGTCAGGAGTACGACGCCGTCCAACGGATAGGAGTAGAGAATTTCAACGAGACCTAGATACGCCAGGTTCCTGTCCAGACACGCGGTAGGTCGCCTCGAGCTTTCTTGGATCGGATGCATGGGGAACTCGAATGCAATGCCCCCAGCGGACCGAATTCCCTCGCGGACTCGTTTCGCGAGTTCCAGATGATACCTGTTGCACGGAGCCAAGTCGGAGCCAGACTGGGCAATCCCGATGACGGGCTTGCCGGACGTCAGCTCCTCCCGGGTTACTCCATAATTGAGGTAGCGTTCGATGTAGATGGAACTCATTGCCGGGTTTGTTTCACTGCTAAACCATCTCTCCGAGCGCAGTTTGCGAGCTGCCTGCGACGAGGAGGACGTCTTCGATGCGCCTCCATCCTTGAGCGCCGCCAAGGTGCTCTCCAGTTCCTGGGCACGCTTTCGCAGTGCCAGCAACTCCTTCTCACAGTCCTCGATGTTGATGGGCTGGGGGTTCTCGCGGCCCTTGCAGGCGCAGCCCTCACATGACGTTCGCGATTCACACGGCATGGTGAGTCAGGAGTCTCGTAGTGGCAGGCACTCGCGGATGAGGAGTTCGACGAAGGAGAACGAACGCTTAATATTGTAGTAATTGTAATTGTAATTGCTCCCGTGTGGTATCCACCACAGAACGTGGGATGCGCATGGGGGTGATTTTAAGACAATACCAGATAAGTGTTTATCGTATACGAACCTCCGCATATGAATCCGGAGCAGGAGCACACTTATGCAGCTATGCCTGGATCATGGCGCCCCCTCAATCAAATGGTTAGTTAGTAACAGCACTTTCTATTAGATTTTTGAGAAAGCCAATGCTGGTGTTGTCCCAAAAGAATTAGTAAATAAAAGGTTCAAGAATTCAAGTGCGCTGGAACAATTGAGGGTGGTGTCATGTGTCATAATCCTGTATCCTCAATTAATTCCCCATTATTGTGGCGCTTGCGCTGTACTGTACTCCGTACGGAGCTCTCCGTCGGTGAACACTCCGATGCGTTCGTTTCGTTTGACTCAAACCATGCCGATAAAATAGTTAATAACCTCGGTGAGCGCGTGAGGCGAGTGAGGCGGCTCCCGGACTTTCTCCGATCTCGATCTGGACCTGGACCAGAAATCTGGATCCCGTATCGTTCGTTGAATTGGAAATTGGAGCTTTGATTTGATGATTAATAATTAATAATTAATTTTAGATGGGACCGAGAAAGACCGGGTAATTATTATTATTACCCCGCGTTTACTCCGTAGTCCGTACAGTTAGGTTAGGTAGGTACGGAGTACGGAGTAGGTTAGACTTAGGACAGATTTCGGGTACCCGAATTAAATTTCGTGCCCGAATTATTAATTCCATAACATTATCCATATTATTATTGTTACCATAGTAGGCAGGTTTACCGATCTTCAGGACCGTCAAGTCCCGACCTCAGGCCTCAGGTCGTGTAAGCTACCTACTCCTTATGGACAGACCTCAATTACGACTACTGTACGATATACGGGTATGTTTCTTCGGATGATTAGCAGTTCTATGAACCAAAGATAATAACAATAGCAATAACAATAATAATGACGTTCTTAGGGGGGAGGAGTCTATGGAAGAAACTAACTACCTAACTCATCATGGGCGTCAAACACAGGTATCTTTCTCATCATGGCATTGCATAGCATAGCATAGCATCGCATCGCATCCACAGTCACGTTCAGAGCATCGTAATAGCACGGGGGTTAAACGGTTAAACAAAACCATGAATCGCATCATGAAGATTCAAGAGGAGATGTGGGGGGCAAAGGGGGATAAAAAGGATATTTTTGTCTAGACGTGTGGTTCTCTCGCATGGAAAGAACACGGAGAACCCCAGGTAGGTACATACCTAGGTAGGTATGGTGACGGTGATAGGAATATTTTCAATTGAGAAAAAGGAAGAACTCCAACTCCAATCCACGCCATAAGAATGACCCAGGAAAGTTAGAAGGAGTGAAAGTTGAATGCCAACTGAGAGAAGAGTATCTACTAGGGTAAAGAAAAGATATGGATAGGTGTCTCATTGGGGCGCGCACTGCGCAGGTTCCCCGTCTTCGTCCTCGTCGACCCATCCAGAGCCGCCTCGAGGATCGCCAGCTCCAAAATCTTCGATATCCGCGTTGGGATCGTAGTCCACCTCGTCGATGGTCTCGGCCTCGATCCGAGGACCCGGTCCGGGGAGGATCTCCTTCAGCTTCTCCAGCGTAGCGGGACTAGGCGTCCACTTGTCGTCCGGGAATTTCACCTCAACCACCAGATACAGATCGCCCCGCGCATCACTCCGCTTGTGGGGCATCCCTTCTCCGGGGATCTTGAGGACTTGGCCTGGACGGAGTACGGCGCCTGGCTTTTTGGGATGAGTGAGCTCGATACCCCGGCCGTCGAGATGCTTCAGGACCACTCTGGAGAAACCCGCGAGAGCCTCCGCCAGAGTGATCTCAAGCGGCGCGGTGAGATCAGCACCAGCCCGGCGGAAAACAGGATGCGGAGCCTCGACGATATGAAAGACGATATCGCCTGGCTCCTGACCCGGCACTTGGTCAGCTTCTCCTTCCAACGTGATCTTATCTCCTTCCCTAGATGAGAGTCAGCATACTGACCCAACAACACCATGTCTACCACCACTTACTGGGCTCCTCGAGGAATATAGATTTCGAGCATCTTCTTCTCCTCTGTCACCTTGTCTCCCTTGCACTTCTTGCACTTGTCCTTCGGACTGAAAAAGCTGCCCTGCCCTTGACAAACGGTGCAGGCAACGGTCGACTGAGTCAGAAGCGGTCCAACCCGAGTCAAGACCTCCTTGAATCCTAAGAAGTGTCAGTCAGCACAGCTCTACACAGGTCGAGCCGACAGTCTTACCGTGTCCACCACAGGCAGAGCATTCTTTCGCGGTAGCCTTCTCCTTTCCACCTTTGCCCTTGCACAGACTGCAGATGACGTTTTTCGTGCTGGCAAACTTGACCGTTCGTCCCTTGTAGAGGTCCTCAAGACTGACTTCGTACTTCTGCTCTTCGTTGGGACTCTTCCTGGGCCTGTTGAAGCGAGGTCCATGGCCGTATCCTGGCATACCGCCAGGGCCACCCATGCCAAACATCTGTGCAAAGATATCATCCAAGTCGGGAGCGCCACCCATTCCAGGGTTACCCGACCCGTCAAACGCGGCCATGCCGTGTGTATCGTACAGATGCCGTTTCTCCTCATCGTACAGGATATCGTAGGCTTGTTGCACGGCTTTGAATTTGATCTCCGCCGCCGCTCGCTCTGCCTCTGGCACCTTGTCTGGATGGCTGGCTAGAGCTGCCTGTTGAATGCGCCATAAGTGATTGTGAGATAAAACTGACAGAAACAATCTTTGTCAATACCTTGCGGTAAGCCTTGCGGATCTCCTCCTTGGTCGCGCTGCGTTCGATTCCCAGGACCTCTGCAATAAACATCGTTAAGCTTGTATCCTGCTGAAACATTTTCATCCGCTTTCCATACCATAGAGGTCGACATGGGCAGTATCCGACACTAGAGACAGAAGTGTTAGCGATCAGATTATATTCTAGATGTGGATTGACCATCAGCGTACTTATCGGCGTCGTTGAAGTGCAGGATCCTGCACGGGAGATCTCGCAAGTTTATAAGGCTGTAAGGAAGAATCAAAAATATGATGGAGAACCATCTACCAAACAACACAAGGACAGCAGTCAGCAAAGAAAAAACCGTGTTTGTAACTGAATGCGTTTGTAGGAAGCCTTGATTAGATTGCTGCCGGGCGGGAAATTTCAGCGGCGCTAATGATTATCAACGTGTGGAGCCCGTGCAGATCTATCAGAGTATCCCCTCCATGTCCATTGTTCGCTATTCAATTATTCGAATCACAACCTCTGCTCAAGCAGGACAAAAACATTACTTTCTCCCAATTCTCCCAATGGCTCTGATCTATTTGTCAACATGACACGCCCCCATTACCGCTTATTCCACCGTTCGTCGTGGATTTGCATCCAATGCAGAGCCAATCACTCTGTCGCATCAAGCAATTCTTCGCAGCTCCTCCGCACCGGCAAGAAGGATAAAGGTGACCTCCTCCCTGATGGGCCTGCCAGGACGCGTTTCGCCCCCTCGCCCACCGGCTATCTCCATCTCGGCTCTCTGAGGACGGCGCTGTTCAATTATCTACTGGCCAAGCGAACCGGAGGGCAGTTCTTGCTGCGCATTGAAGATACAGACCAGAAAAGAACAATCCCGGACGCGGAGGAGCGCTTGTACGAGGATCTTCAATGGGCTGGGCTACAATGGGATGAAGGTGAGATCCTGATCCTCAATGGAGTTGACTTGAAAGTGCTAACTGTTTGGAAGGCCCCAATGTGGGTGGCCCGTATGGCCCATATAGACAGGTAAGTCAGAGTATGTTTTTTTTTGATCGTTCAAAACTAACCTTGATCAGTCCGAAAGAACACACATTTATCGGGCTCACGTTGACCACTTGATCTCAACTGGCCATGCATACCGCTGCTTCTGTAGCGCAGAGCGTCTTGACGCGCTGGCAAGACATCGCAACCAGGCGGGATTGCCCATTGGATACGACCGCAAATGTATTAACGATCTCTCCCGAGGAGATGCAGAGGAGTTGGCCGCATATGGAAAACCCCATGTTGTTCGGTTAAAGGCGGATGGATATCCGCTGTTCGATGACCTTGTGTATGGGAGGACTGGGCACAATCGAGCTGGTGGTGGAAAGAAACACCTGGATTTTATCGATCGAGTCTATGAAGATCCGATCCTGATGAAGTCTGACGGTTATCCCACCTACCACCTCGCGAACGTCGTGGATGATCATACTATGGGGATCACTCATGTGATCCGGGGCACTGTATGAGTCTACTTGGACTAGATGACTACAGCTATGCTGACTGAACTCAGGAATGGATGGCTTCCACACCGATGCACGTCGCCTTGTACAAGGCCTTCAAGTGGACTCCTCCGCAGTTTGTCCATGTACCGCTGCTGGTTGACAAGGACGGACAAAAGCTGAGTAAGCGCAATGCCGATATCGATATATCATTTTTCAGAGACGTGGAAGGGATCATGCCGGCCGCATTGGTCAATTTTGCAGCCTTGCTGGGCTGGTCGCATACCCAGAAGTCAGATGTGTTCAGTCTAGAAGAATTGAAAGATATCGTAAGATACCTTATGGAAATGATCTTGGCTTGAACAATCTCCTAACTCGTCTAGTTCAACCTCAAAATCACAAAAGGCAATACGGTTGTCGCCTTTGAGAAACTATGGTTCCTTCAGAAGGCGCACGCACAACGCTTCGTGGCCGAAGGCGGCGCCGAGTTCGAACAAATGGTAAACAGAGTTTGCGAGGCTGCAGAGCAGAGGTGGTCGAAAGATGAATTGTGAGTCTTCACCCAATCATCTTTGAATTCTGCAGTATGGAGAAGTAATCTCTGTCGGAATTACATGCTCACTATCTCTCAGAGACTCCATCCTGCAGGGCCGGTCTCTCGCCAGTTACGTAGCACCGCTGCTCCGAGCAGACGCCAAATCGTACACGAAACCTGAGGAATTCTTGACCCGGAACCAGACCTTCTTCACGACTTCTCTGGAGCGTCCTCCCTATGAACCCGCTGCATCTGGCAAGAGCCAGTCCTCGTCCTCTGCTCCAGGAAGCTCAAGTTCAGTGCCCCTCTCAGCACTGCACACCGCAGCCGCAGCTCTGTCGCTCGTCCCAGAAAGCCACTGGAACGTGGAGACGCACCGCTTCAACATCTCCTCCTACGACGGTGCCAGCGCCATCGCCGACCCGGCATCTCCGACCGATGGTGATGGTGATGGTGATGAAGCAGCCAAAATCGCCAAAGACAAAGCCTTCAAGAAGGAACTCTACCACTACCTCCGCTGGGCCCTTTCCGCAGGAGCCCCTGGACCAGGGATCCCCGAGACGATGGAAATCCTGGGGCGGGCCGAGTCCGTGCGACGGCTGGAAGAGGCACGGAAACTGACCATGACCTCTGCTGAGACTCGAGGAGTAAGAATTCCTCCCCAGGGCGGAAATGCATCCCAAGGGGGGAAAGAAGACCATTCATGGATGGGCTCCCTCGCCCCGCGATAGATGATGGATATAGATAGGGCAAGAGATCCTGCATTTAAATGATGTTAGGACCCTCTAAAAGGAGAATGTATCATATTCTTTGGTACTGTACAGTTGTACAATATCATATGATATAAATATCAAGGGTAAAAAAAAGCAGAAAAAACTGTCCCCTTTCTGCGTGCGGTCTTCACTGTGTGTGACAGGTTGTATATACTGTCCTGTATGTATGTATGTACATACATTGGCCCTGACAATAACTATAGTACCATCCTCACCAATAAGTTACCTAGTTAGTTAGCAAAATTGATTATCTACTAGTGATCTCACCCATGAAACCAAGCAAATATTACCCAAGACAAAGGACCTCAAGGAGATGGAAGCTGATCAGCCACATCGGATTTTTGGGCTTATTATTATTATAAAATCAGCCTATTTTTCTTTCCATCTTCTTGATTTTTTTTTCTAATCATCGTCATTTCTCTATCTATATAATAGGAGTTGTATAGAGTTCTAGTCCTAGTTCTAGTTCTAGTCGAAATTCAATCAATCGTTTTTATCGACTTCGTTGACAAAAAAATTCGCCTTTCTGCATGCGGTCTTCACTACAGAATTTACATACACTGGCCCTGACATGATTGTCAATAACTCCACTAAGTACCATCATCATCGTCATCATCGTCAACAACAAGTTACGTATAGTTAGGTAGCAGAATTAACCACTACGAAGTCGGGGCGGGGCAAGACAATACTTGCAATAGCAATAATATCTCTGGGTTATTGAAATTTGATATAATAATTGACCTATTAACTTGAACTCGAGTGGATTGACCAGACTTGAACTCGAGTCCCGAAGATAAATAATGATGATAATGTACATACCACTAATACTAACAACCAATTAACGTTACCTCGAGAACATTATCGAATGGGGGAAAAAATAATACACGCATTACGCACACAATAAAACCAAAACACAATAAAGAGAAGAGGAAATATCATCATTAACTCAATAATAAGACCCCGAGAAGAAAATACCTACATAACACACATAACAGACAGACAGACAGACAGACAGACAGACAGACAGACAGACATAACATACAAAACTCAATGCACTCAATGCACTCAATGCCAAAAACCTGCCGGGCCAAAGGCGACTTGAATTTCATGATCAATCACGCCAGCGCTGAATCCAGAGAGAAGCCACTTTACCCACCACTTTTTTACCGCCAGCAAGTAAGCACGCAAATCAACTATTAGCATGAAAAATATAAGGAAAAAAAACGATAGGATATAATAACTTGGATCAATCAATTAATTATCCCGAGAGACGAAAACAGCATACGGAGGGAGTCAAGCCAATCCAAGCCAAGAAACGCCAATCCCAACCAGAAGAACGCGGGAACCAAACAGAATCCAGAATCCAGAATGAAATGGATAACGACGTCCAACAATTGTCTCATCGATGTAGCTAGGGGTGGTGCTGGAGAGAGAGAAGATTGTTGGGAAAGGTAAGGTGATAGATAGTAGAGAGGAGGAGTGGACATCGGCCGAAACAATGCAAACAATGTACGGCGTAGGATAAACCGGGTCGACGAATTGTCCCGTGGAGAGGTGGGTCATGGAGCACTCGTAATGACAGAATTCAGCTTCGACGGAGAATGGTAAATTTCCAGTCCTGGTGCGATTTCTTGCGAGGTCCTCGGCGAAGAAGACGGAAAGAACTCAACTGTCAGCGCTGAGTATGAACAGAATCCAACGGCCACAGACAATTCATAGTCAATCGTGGAATCATAGAGCGTAGCCGTTCGTAGGTTCTCATCGAATGAGGATATTGTTATTATTTCTCCGGAGAGAAACTCCGACAGAGACAGTCTAGTAGGGCTGTCTTAATACGGCTCATCATCGGTCCATCCGCCGTCACTTCCCTCCATCCTCACCAATTGCCCATCCTGTTCCATTCTCTCCTCAGATCCAACATTCCGGATCCCCTTGATCTTCTTCCCCGCGAGATTCTCGATCTGGGGCTCCTCAGTAGCAAATCTCTTGCCATGCGCTGCTCGCAGCTTGGCATAGTAAACGTCAGTTGCATCGGCCTCCGGCTCCGAATTATCGTCATACGTCTCCCAATTCTCCGAACCCGACATGCGAGTCTGCACTGTTGATGAGCTGGAGACCTGTCTCATTCCCGCACGGGGTGGCGGCTGATGTTGCAAATATGGGTTCTCTGGAGGATAGCCCCGCTCTCTCGTCGTCGAAGAATGGAAAGATTGAGACGACGAGTGAGAAGAGTGAGAAGTATTGTCCGCCCTACGAGACATGACGGAGCTGCTCATGTAGGACCGCTGGTTACGATCGTCATAGACGTCCTCCAGGCTAACGGGTCGCACGCTTCGGCTGGACATGACACTCCCGCAACGAGGCGGTTCCATGCCATAGGTTGTAGTTGGAGTTTCCTCGTTCTGGTCCACAACCAAATCACGCATCTTGGGCGGTGGAGCACGGGGCGGTATCTTACCGCGCATGGTACTTGAGGAAAAGGAATTTGGTTGCACTCGGCGGTCGGGTGAGTTACTCCCATTAGGCAAATTTGCTAAGGGGACACGAGCGGGAATCTTGGATGGTGATTTCGCTGCAGCCGCTGAGATGGCAGGATTGGGGTTGCGTCTGATGGGTCCTGTCCCTGTAGGAGTCTTGGTAGCCGAGCGAGGAGGCGGGCCTCTTGTTCCTTGATTTCCAGCTCGCGTTGTTGTTGTTGAAGAAGAAGTCTGCTTGCTGGAATTTTGCTTAGAGCTGGGAGGAGGTCCGGATGGTGTCTTCGACCGTGGCGGAGCCTTCGGGGCCACAGGAGTGAGCTGGTCGAGATATCTCTCGCCATGGACCAGGAATGGTCGTCCGTACTCGTCCTCCCATTTCTCCAGGGCCTTTCTTAGCTCAGCTTCAACCTTTGGTAGCTCTTTCGCAATCCTCTTCCTCATCTTTTCCTCCCTAAGCAGTTTGCCTGGGTCACGTTTCTCTCCCTTGTTACCACGAGACATCAAGCGAGAAGCGTCTTGGCTTGAGGCCACAAGAGCCTCACGATCCTGAATGAGAGACATGTGTTTCGCGATGAGTTCAAGGGTTGGAGCACGCTGCTCCCGGAGAGCCTCTAACCGCGCAATCTCTGCCTCATGTGCTTCTAGCAGAGCGTCACTGTAGACATCTGAGAACGCAGGGGTGAAATCTAGCATCTCCTCTTCGGAGTAATAGAGACTATCCCATAGCTCCTGCAGCCGGCATCGAGCATCCTCAACAAAGAGATGCAGATTCTGCCTCTTCAGTTCAGTCAGCCGCGCGAGCTCCTCTTCGAATTCGTTGATCGTCCTCAAACCGCAACCACGATTCGCCGCAAGGAAGGCTTTCTGGTCGCGTTCATCGACTCCGAGGCGGTCCCACAAGTTTTCCACGGCTGTTCTCAGATCTTTCAGCTTCCGTTCACGACTCTTCTTCTCGTCAAGCAGCCTGTCGCGCTTCTCCCTCAGACTCGCCAAGTCTGATTCATGGAGACCGAGTTGTTCCGGTGCGTCTCGGTAATATCTCACAATGGACGAATCGGTTTGTGCCTGCGGCGTTCCGAGTTCGGCCCACAGCTTGATGATTTCTTCGGACATTGTCTTTACAAGAGAGACACGTCGATTGTATTCTTCATAAACCCTCGTAAATTCGTTATCCAACGCGGTAACATAATTCGGAGAGAGATCGAAGCTTGGTGGAACAGACGATCCCGGCGCAGTGGGAGGAAGAGCGATCTTCACGAAGGAAGGCTCCAGGTGAGATGAATAGGACTCCAAAGCTTCCACAAGCTCTGCGACTCGTTAGTCCGGGTAGAAATACGGGATAGGCTGCGATTCTACTGACTTCTGACCTGCTCAAAGCGCTCGCGATGCAACTTGCTGACGGTGGTGTATTTCTCCTTCAAAAAGCTCAGACAGCGATTCAAGGGGAAAGTCACTTGTAAATCTTCATCATCGAGTTCGAACTGCCCGTTTGCCTTCTCATCATCTAGCGATGCTTCCATTTGCTTTATCGTTTTGATGAGACGCTGTGCTTCTTCCACCATTTGGTTCTTCTCACTGCAGACAAAAATTCAGTAAACAGCATTACGACAGTGGTTCCCAGGCATCGCACTCACTCATTAACCATCTGTAGGTGGTTGTTCAATGTCTCCGACAGAGCCGCAAAGAGCTGGAAGACTAGTTAGTCACTATTACATGAACTCGGGAAGATAAACACGCACCTCTGCCTCTCTCGACTCCCGTTCATGGTCAGGGATCCCGATGTCGTCGAAAATGCCGTGTAGCTGGCTGACGATAGAGTTGACCTGTGTGGTCAGGTAGCTTGTATCGACTGTCATGGCGAAGGTGTGCGCTGGACCAGCGATCAAACAGCCGTCACAATTAGGTAGACACCGTGCGGTCTGAGGCTGCAACGGCAGCGCGTCACCGTGTTGGCGATCAAAACGAGCGGATTAACGCAAACGAAGGGGTGAAATGCAGTGCAAGTTTCAGCGCCGAGAATCCAATTCCATCTGGAGGGCGCGATGCACTCCACAATGGCCAAGAGTGAGACTTGTGAAAAAAAAAAGTGTAGATATGGGGTCGACGGGAGATGTGATCGTCTGACTGCCTGCCTGAGCTCGGGAAGGTCGAGATGTAAGTAAGAATGTACACACGACGCTTCTGGCTAAGCGCCAACATTCGATTCGCCCGCTGGTCAGGGTCACGCGTCGCCCCGGCAACGAGCCTCACCGCCTCGTATTCTGCCAACATTGTCCACACCGCCTTCGGAGCCGTCAAGCCTCAGGGTGTCCAACATCTTGACGAACCCCGCGAAAGCTCCTCCGCAGTCTAATTTAATTGATACATATGAACAGCTCTTATCTGATACCCCCTCCAATTCCATAACTAAACTCGTCCTCCCCAGAGCTGGCTCTGTGTTTGCTTCATCTTCATTCAAGATAGATGAGACATCTTTGCGATCTCTCCTTGTCGTAACTTCTCTTTTACCTCGAGGAGCAAGCTCGTGCGGAGCTCCGATAGTCAGTCATCATGCAGGCTGCGCAGCAGGCCTGGGGTCAGTCCTTCCCCACGTATTCAGAAGCAATAAAACTGATCAGATTTACTGACGGTTGGTCACGACTAGAATTTGAGAATACCATCCAGCTCGTGGATCCCCAACGAGATGCTCTCTACCGATACGACGAAGAGGCCCACAAGGCCCTCGTGGCCGCCAGACCATGGGCCAAGGACCCCCATTACTTCAAGTCCGTCCGTATCTCAGCAGTCGCTCTCCTCAAGATGGTCATGCATGCGCGGTCGGGAGGATCCCTAGAAGTCATGGGTCTGATGCAGGGCTACATCGCTGCGGAGACCTTTGTCGTCACCGACGCTTTCCGGCTGCCTGTCGAAGGCACAGAAACTCGGGTGAACGCCCAAGACGAGGCCAACGAGTACATGGTGTCATACCTGCAGGCGTGTCGCGAGTCGGGGAGGATGGAGAATGCGGTGGGATGGTACCACAGCCATCCGGGGTACGGGTGTTGGCTGTCTGGCATCGACGTCTCGACGCAGGATATGCAGCAGATGAGCGACCCCTTCGTCGCAGTGGTCATCGATCCCGACCGTACGATATCGGCTGGAAAAGTCGAGATTGGCGCTTTCCGGACATTCCCCAAGGACTACACCCCTCCGAAGGAGGATCACGAGGATGACGAGTATCAGAGCATCCCTCTGAACAAAGTGGAGGACTTTGGGGCCCATGCGTCACAATACTACGCTCTTGAGGTGTCCCATTTCAAGAGCACGCTCGATTCCCACCTTCTCTCCCTTCTGTGGAACAAATACTGGGTGGCGACGCTCAGCCAGAGCCCGTTGTTCACCACCCGCGACTACGGAAGCAAGCAGATGATGGACTTGAGCCAGAAGGTTAAGCGAGCGGCACGGGGGATCGAGGGAAGCAGTACTCGAGGCGGCTTCTCCACCAACAAGGACCAGCAATTAGACAAAGTTGTCCGGGACGGACAACGGATCGTGGCGGAAGAAGTCAGCGGTCTCATGGCGGCCGAGATCAAGAAAAGCCTCTTCCAGGGCGTGGGGGAGACTGCCACAAATACAGCAAGACAGCCTTCCCAGGCATGATTATCATTTTAATTAGATCTGTGGTTTCTTTCTCATTTACGGCGGGGTTTTTCTTTGGGGGCGAACAGGCGCTTCGGTTCCAAAAACACCTCGAGGCTCACTTAGTTTGTCATTGTAGCTGATTCCAATCAATCTGATTCAGCCATTGAGGATTCAGATTTATAAAAGGAATATCCGACATTTTAATTTAAAGTCAACGAACTAGATACAAAATACTGGCTTCCGACAAGATACTCCGTACTTTTTGGTTTTTTTGTCCTTACTCTTGCTTCTTGAAAAAATCCTATAGACCCAGAAAAGCACCTTAGAGCTGAATTGGAGAAAACGCAAACAACGTTAAAGGAGGTGAGGAGAAGGAAGACAGGACAGGAGGGACATCAACTTGAAAGTGGAATCAAATCAGATATCAAATCGTGACATGTCGTGATCCTTTTGGTAATCAAACCCTGGCCTGCGCCAACCGTATACACGAAGGGAAACAGAGGTACAGAAGTAAAGAATCCGTCTGAGGTTGAAGTGCAAGTATGGCATATGAAGAGTAAGTGACAGACAATTCCACATGAAGTAAATAACGCGAAAAGGAAAGAGGAAGAAATGACAGAAATGTCCTGGAAGTGAATATAGTTGGTTGAAGGAAGATATGTGAGACGAGAAGAACTGGCCAGGGAAGAATGAGCCAGACGTAGAGTATATACAGAATAACCAGAAGCGGACTTCTGTCTCTTTGTAAGGCCTGAGCTACCAACGTCTGGTGGCACCTTCGACAGTCACAGGCGCTCCGGTGCCAGCAGCCGGAACAGGGATATTGTCTCCCTTGACTTCACCAGACGGTTAGTGTTATCGGATGTGAAGATTGTTTTGTTTCCTGGATTGTGAGGTCGTAAAAAGGGGCCTCCGCCCAATCAAATGATCCGAGGCCCATGGCGTATCTTCTTTGACGTGCATAGTTCATCAGGCGACCAGCGTCTCTTCCATTAAGGAGACCTCCCGCAGACGAGAGGATCATCCCACCTTCACGCGGTAGTCACATGCACCAAAGAACCGAGGCACTAGTCCCGTGCCATGCAAAGTTAGGGCGGCCGCATCTCAGTGGTCGGTTGGCAATTCGCGGGCGCTATGGCTGCTGACCAATGGCAGCCTCCAGCCGGCAACTGAACGCGCTGCCAGTGCTGACCCGGCTTGCGGCACAGCCTGCACTGGAAGGAGAGAGCACATCTTCCATGCAGAGAGCGGGTCTCGATAGACGATCAGCGCGCGTGACTCCCAGCAGGCCTGATAAGGTGCATCGGAGACCCCCGCGCTGGGATGCGACGTCAGCAGGGATCCCATGGCGCGATCCGCACCCGCGGCGGGAAATAACGCCATCGCCGGGCTCAAGCAGCCGCTTTACAGGAAGCCCGATTCAGAGAGGAGTCTACGGTCAGGACAAAAAGGTTAGCGTCCGCTCATGGTCCGCAGCGAATAATATGAAGCAGATGAGTATAAATGAGGAGAAACTGGGGGAGAGATAAGAATCAGAGGCTTTGATAAGATCGAGGCCTGTGGGAACGCCAGCATCTCATCTCATCCCATCGTCGTATCGCAGGCGACAAGGCGACAGGAGAAGCACATGGCTCGGCAAGATCTGCAGCTACTCCTTCGTTCCCAACATGCCTCTGCCAAAAAACAGGCAATGCCCGGTGATATAGGTATCGAGCAACAAACATTAAGCAAGTATAGTGTAACGTCGTAACGCGGTCATGTCAATCGTGGCAAAAAGAGGGGGAAAAAAAAGGAAAAGGGGAGGGGAATGAAACAAGAAGGGGATGCAGAAAGGGTATACAAGTGTCCATAGGGCTAGACATGATCACAGCAATGATGCGACCAATGATTGGACAGCCAAGGAGGGATTGGGATTGCCTTCTCTACTGCTTTTGTTATCATACCTTGCGATCTTTTCATCATCTCGCTCCCTCGGTTCGACCTCCAAGCTCCGGTCGTACATCTCGTGGACGTCACCTGCGGCTTGCATGTTGCTCAGAATGTAATCCTGTAGCTCCGGAACCGGCTGCAACTGGTATGGTACATTCTGGTATTGCTGAATGTCGCGAATGACTTCGGCGGTTTTGGCGCGCTTGTTGAAGTTAATCAGGTCGGACGGGGTGTGAGAGGGAATACCGTCTTCGATGAAAGTTAGGTCGGTTAGATAGACACCTACAGAAGAAAAGCTGGTTAGAAAGTCTGACGAAGACGGTCTGATCGGCTTTATCCGTACCGAAGAATGGGATGCAAGGCGGATTGGCCTGATGGAGCGTCTCCCGATACTCGCCAAAATTCTTCGTGCTCGCCATGAGCTTACGCATCTGCTCCAGGATCGCTGCTGTCCGTCCGCTGACTTGAGCCCATGTCCGACTGAGCCGATGAATCGGTGCCGTGCCAAGGGCAGAGATGATAGCCGTCAGAGTAGAGTAGTTGTTGAGAGCGCGGCATTTCTAGACAAACAGTTAGCTGGGAGAAAAGACAGTGAAGAAAGGGAGAAAAAAAGCCCATACATCTGCCACATTGACAAAGTGCTTGATAACAACGACACGCTTCTTGACATCGCTCTGCGTGAGAATCATCTCCGCAACCCAGTTGGTCAGTTGGTTGGAATGTAAAATCAAAGCCTTGACATTGGCAGCCGGTTCGGCCTCGCCCGGAGCCACCTTCTTTTGCCAGGTTTTGTTCAAGCACTCTGTTGGCCGAATCTTGGAGTAGAGACGCGATTCGATGATGGTCAACTGCCGTGCAAATTCGGTCGCGTCGATATCCAGGAATCTCAGCTTCTTCATGTTCTTCGGCAGGATCGGCGGCGGAACGGCAGCATTCTGCGTGGGGACCATCCGCTTGACCGTGGTGTCCTGACCTCGCAAGCGCTGCTCGATGACGCTCAACAGCTGCGGGGAGCCGGGGGTTTTGGTGGTCGCAATGGAATCTTTGGTGAAGGCGTAGACGCGTTGCAGAAGCTCCATATTGGCCTCGTCATTCGGTTCCATCCAGAAGTTTTCGAACCAGCTCTTCAGAATGTTCACCACCCGGAATCGGATGGGCTTCTGCTTCCGGTCGATCCACATCTGCAATTCGTCTGGGGTCAGACCTGCGGGAGGCTGAATGCAAAATCGCTGAACGAGCATATCGAAAAGTTCGTTGGCGGTGGTGAAGGACCGATAGGTGAGGAGGAAGGTATTGTTGAAAGACGCATCGAGCTTGTCATGGCGGGTCAATTGTTCCACCAACCCCGTCAACGTACCGCATTTCAGCGTCGGTACGTCAGCCTTGGTGTCATAGAAGACCTCTCCTTCATGATCGAACTTCAAGAACCAAGGCGTCTCTTCGGGCACCGAGACCGGCTCTCTCAACGGCTCTCTCGTTATCTTCGTGGGAGGGGCCTGGCCAAAGAAACGCTGTGCTTTCTCCATATTTCGTCGCACCTTTTCATTTTCATCCTCGATTCCAAGGCCATATGAAGAGAAGATCATCGACTCGGTCGCTCTCCGTCTCGGAACGTCCCCACTCTTCTTGAATGGATCGATTTCGTCATCCTCGTCATCAAAGAGGCTCTCGCCCACAGGCTGTTCAGGAACCTGTTCCTGAAGGAGCGAGAGCGAAAACCCGATCTGAGAGACGTAGTTCTCCAGTTGCCTGGCGATGCTTCGCACACTGTTCAAGCGGTCCTCGAGAGAATCACCCCGGAGCTCGGCCCATTCGTCACCCAAAGGAGCGGAGACGCCCTGACAGCTGAGGACGAGATCGGCGATCGTTTCATAGACTCTTTGCTTCTGCATGCTGAAGTCCACAAGTTGGGGATTCTGAAAGCTGGTCCCCAGAGGGGCCAGGTTAATCGATTCTACCGTCGCAATCCAGGGTCGATAGTGCTCGATGACATCGAGAGCAGCCATACAGATAGACTCTCCCAGCTGCTCATGGTCAGCCGGGGTGATCACCTTGTGTTTCAGGACCAAGGACTCCTCCAGTTTGCGAATGCTCGTAACGATGGATTTCCTCAGAGAGTCAATCTCATCCACCACAGCCGCATCTAATGGAACGGACGGCTCTTGATGGGATTCCTGCCCGTCCGGGTCCAGGAACGATGTGGCAGTGGATTCATTCAGTCTCATACCATTGTTCTGCCAATTGCCGCCTGTTGAGCTGTTAAGCACAAATCCGGGAACGATCCGCCTGATCTCTTCTCCGCGCTGCTGCCTTGCCACGTCCACATAGCCATATACACCCTGGAGCACGCCCTCCGCTTCCTGGAGACACTTGGTCACGGAGTCCGGTCCCGTCCAGTCCGCAGCAGCAATATGCGATGACAAAACCAACTTGGAGAACTTGGACATCATGTCTCGGAAGTGGGGATACAGGGCTCGATTGGAGGAGATGATGGATGGGTTTCCCGAGTGGTTATCGGTTGTGTCGGAACCAGCAGCCAGGAGCATGCGAAGATGGTCGGATATGTCCTCCGCTCGCCTCACATATTCGCAGCGGTCACCGTTCAGCAGAGCCTGTCGGTAGGCCTCCACGGCCTGGCGCATATTGTGGACGAGGTCCGACCAAGTGACGGGACGCTCGTCGACGAAGTGTCGAGGGATGGATGTTGAGGTGGACGGCCTCGTAGCAGGCCCTTTCGATTTTTGCGGAGCATATTTGGTGGGCTGCGACAAAGGCTTGCCGTCATTCTGGGGTTTGGTCACCGGGGACGGGTTAAGAGAGTCCATTGAGGTGGCAGGTGACACTCCATCCGACAAGGACGGTCGTCTTCGAGACATGGAATCGTGTGAAGCCAGCATCAAAGACTCCCCCTCCCCTTCCGATCCCGAACCGTCATAGTCGTCCTCGTCCCGTTCGACACCTCGAGCCATCATCTCTGGGGGCGGACGAGTCTGATCGGGCACGTATAAGTTGTTCCGGTCCCGAGGACCGGTCTCGTTTGCCAACAACGGGTTCTCTAACGGCAGCTCCATCGTGCTGTAGCCGGTCAAGGTGTTGAAGTAGAACAATCGGCCATCCGGAGTCGCCTGAGGGATCCAGTATGCAGCCTCCTCAGGTTCATTATTATTAGACCGGGTGCCTTCAATAGGCAGGATCGGATAGGAGTCGCGAGGATTAGCATCGGAATCGTCCTCCTCCTCGTCATGTTCGTCGTCATAGTCATCCTCCGCGCCCGACTCCGTCGCGCTGGTCTCACCGCCATCCATGGCAGGACGGCGGGAGAGCTGTTCTTCAATCTCATCTGGATTGGTGATAACTGCACAGTAATTGCTGGGAAACCAGCCCCGGACGTTCCCGATCACGCCGTCCCACCAGCCCGTCTCGAGCTGATTCAGGACCTGGATCACGTCTCCCCGTCTGAAACTGAGGCTCGTATGATCATCTGCATCGTAATCGTACAGTGCCCGCACATACAGTGCCGGCGGTGATTCCGTCAACTTCATGGGCGATTTCTGGCGCCTGGGGGACGAGGACGGGCTAATATCACCGTCGTCTCTCCTCTGCACCGACTGACTGCGCTGGCGACCGGTCTTGGCGGGAGACGTTGTTGTCCCAGGTTGCTCCTCCGTGTAGTGGAAAGCGGCGGCAAAGGCAGTGGGTTTTGTGCCGAAACCAGAGGAAGAATTGAAGGATAACGGCTCAGCCGTTCCAGTGTGGTACATGACTCGGTTCTGCTGGGGACGAATCCCAGGAGTCCTGAACGAGTTCCTCGTTCTCGCAGGGCTCGTTGGACGGACTCACACTCGATGGCTCATGACTCGACACAATGACAGCGCAAAGGTCACCTGGACGGGGGTTTGGTGGCAGACGCATGCAATTCCACGCGAAGGAAAGAGAAGAGGACCGTTGCCGAAATTAGAAGGAGGGACCAGGGACGAGCGGGGGGTGACCTGCTCGTTCCTCGAGATTCCAAGAGACGTTGACGTTGACGCTGATAACGAAACGAGAGAGCACACGGCGAGAAAAGGGTGGAATAACAGCTGTCTTGCACACGAAAGAGAGAGAAGGGACCGGAGGGGAGTGAGGATGAAAATCAGGGCCAGGGCTCAGACACGGCGACCGTAGGGGAGGTTGGTGGACGCCGGGCTCAGGCAGTGCGAGTGGATGGGGACGGCACAGGAGTGGAGGTGGAGGCCGGATAAGGCTATCGGACACTGAAAACTTTAGCGGCCCGCGAGACGTCCAGACAAGACCCAGACAGCCCTCGCGCTTCCACCACTCAGAATCACCATAAACATTGACCTTTTACGGAGGCCTCTGAGGCTGTCTCAGACCCTGAACGAGGAGGATTGTTGCGGCGGTGCACAGAGACATCCCCATACTACCCAATGCCAAAGAACTAACCTATCGTTGCGAACCTTGGAACCGTTGGTGAATACCCGACATGGTAGGTACTACAGGCACCTATCTCCTAGGTACCTACGTCCTACGTACTCCGTACCTCTGTAGAAGTCCTACTTAGGAGGTAGTAGTACCTCTTCCCTACGGCGCAGTTATCATGGCGTACCCGTCATTCGGGAGGCATGGTCTGGCGGTAGAAAGCCCCGGAAATTGGGACGATCGCGAAGCACGTTGCTGAGCCGGTACTAGACTGCTACACTAGAAGTCAAGCAGTGGATGAACTTGTTCTCCGTATTTCGATGGGAACTGTGGCGGTCACCCTCGCACGAGTTGGAGGCCCGCTGGGGCCTGAAACTAAGAGCCCAGCGATAGGCAGGCCGCTTGGCACTTTCAGTGTCTGGGCCAGTGGTCCATGGGCCGCTACTGACGGCTAACTCCCTTCCCGAAATACACCTCCGTACTACGGAGTACAGTACAGCGTACAGAGCACTGCTACAGACTACAGTGCTACCTAGGTATCCTGTCCTGTCCTGTATTGTACTGTACTGTACCTAAGTCCTGTCGCACGGTGCACCCCGCCACGCCTATTCGCCTTCCCGGTCTTCCACTGTCCCAGGCTCTCTGGTCGCCGGTGCAGCCACTCGGCGACGCCCTCACCACCAGCGCAAGGCTCGCATGAGGTGGCTTCCTGGCCAAGACGACGACGACGGTGGCCGGTTCGTCATCACGCAAGACGCCTGTAGGACCACTCCTGTCGTGTTGTGGGGTGGAAAGATCGCGGTTGTATGCAACCGACTGCTGATTCGCAGGGCGCGACCACCAGTTGTGGATGGAACCGAACGAAGTCCCGCGATGAGCGACCGGACTCCCCTGCAGGCGCTCAGACGCTCTGGCCTCTTATTCCTCGAGAACCTAAGGCAATAGAAATTTAGGCAAAGCAACAATTCGCAAATAAACACCAGACTGAGCAGACTCGAGTAAGGGACAGAAAATGCTCTGTCCTCAGACTCGAGCTTCAGACAGATTGCCGGTCCGTGGGCAGTGGTGGCCACTGTACAAGGCCGTGTCACCGTGTGTCCCGTGCTCCCGCGGGCCTGCGGGAATCCCGGCCACAGTTCTCTGCAAGTCTGCAGACCCATTTACCTATTCTTACTGCGCAGCAGGCAAATGCACGGTGACAGCTGTCAGGACTCAGGGGCATTATTATTGCAGAGCCAGAATTCTGTCGGATTCTCCCCGAAATTCCGATCAAAAGAGCACGGACGCTGATGCACAAAATTCGACTGGATGAATCGATAACTGTCTAATCATGTTGCTCCTTACAGACAGGGGAGCATATATTTTCGAGATGACCTTTATATTATCGGATTCGATATCGTCTGACTGTCTTCCGTCCTGCAAAGAACCGAGTCGACGGAGTGCAATCAATCATTGACTGCCGACCTCGCGGCCCACAGTGTTTCATGTGACACGGCGGGGGCAATCCTCAGGCAGAGAAACCGTTTCACCCCGACTGCTCCCTCCCACTCTGAAGAGCAGACAAGCTCCAAAAACTTCATGTGGCGCATCATCGGTCGCTCAAGAAATGTTTACCGTTACTGCTGTCGGACAGACATCCTCAGTTGGACTTCTTCATGAGTCATGATGAGACAGGCTGGAACAGGCTAAGCTTGACCGTTGATCCGCCACGCCAGGTAGGGAGAATTCTCGGGGCGGAGGTCGTGACACCACGTTTTTTGCTCTCGTCTATCGCCTCTCAGGGTCTTAGCAGGGAAATCACACTCCTACAAGGCTACAACAGGCTAACCGCTGGTGATCAACACCTCAATTGGAAGTTGTGGGGAAGAATAATTTCGAAGCACTTCAGTCGCTTTCTCTTTTTGGCCCCTTCCACTAACCGACAACACACGCCGCGATTCCGCGAGAGTGTTTTTGCCTGTCGTAGGCATTTATCATGTCTATCATCATCTCGTCTCGTTAGAACTCTTGAACTTACAAGGGGGATTGGATCATAATTTCCCATCATGATTCAATGCCGAGAATCCCGAAATTGATGCTGCGTACGGAGTACAGGGACAGTAACACTGAAAGTTGCAACTCGATGCTGAAGCCAGGCCCGGAGGACCTAGTCAATCATCAATTCTTCCTCGACCCCAGTCTGCTCACATGGCAACGTTCTAGTTCCGGAGCTATGCTCAATCTGGAGTAAGTCGTAACTCGGTTCCATGACCGAGCTGAACCGTTCTATTGAAGTTACCAGAATCCCCACTACTGGGAACGGGATTGGATTCCGCGAGAATAGTACCGAGTAGTACGGAGTACTATCTCCTATCAGCTACCACCTGGTATCAGGAACTATCTACGGAGTAGTACCTTGATTATGACCGGCAGAGTAGGTCGCGCTCAGACTTCGAAGTGAGGAGGACAGTACTGCAAGATCCAACTGTACCAGCGTGTTGGGATCTTAATTGAAGTGTCTATACTCCGTACATCTAACCACAAGTCAGTCTTTCGAACCAGACGCTGAGGAATACCAAACAATTGTCCTGCGACAATGGAGAATGTGTTGCGACAACGAGGCGTCGAATGAATCACTCGAGATTAGGGTTTCAGCTTTCTGTCTGAGCTATCAACCAATATCTACGTAATAGGCGCTGATCGGCCCCTCCCTGCAATGATCCATCATCTCGGGATGCACCAGTACTTTCTAGAAGTCGGTTCGACCACCCAAAATCAGGGCAAGCAGATCTCGGGAGGCGTTGATTTAGCAACACTAAAAGATGGTATGCCGACCACATTCGTCTCCCTGTGTCTCTCCTTTTTTGTGAAATCACAAAGTTAATACTATCCTACAGGCCTAACCCGCAAGGTTGGTGTTTACAGATCTAAGAACGCCTCCTTCATGTCCTGAACACTGATATCAAGGCCCACGGGTCTCGACACCTCAGGCTTTCTCTGTAGGGGGCAGTATCACGATCCATTAGACTGCGACTATTGAACGTCTTGCGCACCTCCCTCCTTGCTCATCGCTTTTGCACCATAATGAGACCATCCTAGTATGATTATCCAGCTGAACTCAATTCGACACTCGACGATCACAATACTTTTGCCACCCGATCAGACGAGAGATAGTGAGAAAGACATGGTCATGCGGTAATGCAAACAAATCCCCTCAAGATGCAAAAGTGGAATTGATATTAGCTACGGAGTACTCCATTCACTTGAGGGGCAAAAAAGGATGTGCACCGTGATCCATGCGTCATAGAAACTTTTTTAACCCCACGTGAAATCTGATTCTGCAGGATCGGATTGTCATCATCAGATCACGAATCACAGCTGCACATCATACATGTATGCTGCACACCACCTCGATGATATGGGTCCATCCAGATTGGCCCCCAAATGGCCAAAGTTCCAACCCAACGATCCTGCTGGGCATCACCTGACATCAGCAGATCATTCCATACATTAGTCAGACACTTCTATTTCCATCACGAGGATGATTATTTAGTTAGTCACTGTTGCTCTCCCTTTCTTTTTTTTTTCACCAAGGCGGTCGCTGCTGACGCTGGAGGCGCGCCAAGCGCCACAGTTGCAGCCCCTTCGATCGATTCTACTGGATTTCTAGATGCACACGTACTGTACATCAATGATCAGACGTTGATCGTCAACGGCCCGATGATCTTACATTACATGCGTCGGCCCCAAACAGATCTAGCGGAACTATATAGCGATTCGAATGCTGTAGGCAGTTTAACTGCACACAGACTTTTGACATCTGAGGTGTCAACGCCGTCCTTGCTTGCATTGTCTTTGGCTATAATATTATTCCAAATTGTCGTCAGCAGGTGGCTTCTCCAGGCTTCTACAGGTTTTTCAGTACCATCTCTTTTCGGCGACCAAAGGAGTGGACTGATTTGATAGTTCCCCGGCCCCCTCCCCCACGTGTTCGAGCGTTCGTCTTTCTTTTTCACTGTCAGATGCTGACATCAGCCGGATGCAGACGGGGATGACTGCAGATGCATATTACTCCATCTACTACTTTCTGCTGTTGCCTACACTGAAATTTGACGGGTGAATGACAATACTACGAAAGGGCAACGACAAAGGGGCCGGATTTCGTATGAACAATTATCCAGATAACTGAAGAAGCATGATTACAAACAAATCGTTTAGAGAACGAGCCTGACACAGACAGAAACCACCGCAGAAACCATATAGTGCTATTCCATCTATCTCTTTCTGCTGTTGCCTACATTGGAGTTACTAATATTATTATTATTATTATTATTGCTGGCCACTTGACAAATGACAATGCTACGGAAAGTGCACCGATAAAGGGGCTGGAATTCACATGAACAGCATTATTCTGACCTGAAGAAGCATGATTACGAGTTATTCATAAAAACGTCCCGTTTACTAACTGCTCGATCTTGTCTTATCTTCTTTTTCTGTCATTCTGGTCTCTAAACCGATGAGAAGGGATTGGAGTGGCCAATGACCTCAGTGACTTCTCAACGCCAGGCTTGACGTAACGTAACTTGACTTTAGATTGGTCTTGATTCAAGATATACAGTAGATAAGCTGTACGTGTTGGCGGGCACGAAGTACCTAGTTCAGATTCACCGAGAAGCTGGTGTTATGGCATCGCTCTTTGGCTGAATCTGCAACAGTACGTGGGTATCAATGGAACTTATCGAGCTATTTCGTACAATGACAGTGATCAACAATATATCAGCGACACAGTATCTGCAGTCAACAATCAACTCCGCTCTCAACTCACTCGACTGACAAAATGTCGATTTTACTACATGGATAGAAGTCATGGACCACAGGAGGGGCCATCATGAGTGTCAGAGTCTGAAGATGCTCGTCTTAGCAGTCTAACAACCCAACTACAGAGAAGAGTAAGGAAGATGGGGGGGTAAGGAGACCAGAATGATAGGCAGTTTTATAAGCAGAACCTCCCATATTTGGTGGATTTCCTTCACCTCTATTGTCTTCGCAGCCAGATCTTAAACAGCAACAATAAGCAGTTAGCATCGCTTAAAAACCACAGGAATTTTCCCCTCGACAGGGTATGAACCACATACTGCGTTATTGACAGTGCAGTTGTCGAAGGCCTACTTGTTTGCTTTGCTTTGCTTTACCGAACCTCTGGTTACATATCCACGTGCACTTAACTCCCCCGCATTTCAAAATGTGGGGTACAGGTACAGGTACCAACCCTTCGGTAAGTCGGCAACTAAGAGAGTTCGGTCTCTGAGATCCCACATATGACTACTTTGTCACGATAAATCTTGTTTTATTGATCAATGCGGGTTTCCTGAACTGGACGTGCTTTAAATATTGCTGCCAAAGGAACTATCGCGTGCTGCTTACTTTCGAACTCGCATATCATGAATACTGTTGCTTTTCGCTGTCCATTTTGAAGAAACAGGTTCGCTAACGACAGCTGAGATATCGAAGTAAACGAACCGTGCCTTACGAAACGACTAGCTGAGATCTCAAACGGAACAACAGTGTCTGTGATATAAATGATTGCTGAAAATGACCACTATCTTCGTCAATGGCCGCTTCTTTACCGGAGATTCGTCCGATGGTAGTCGTGACAACTCATTCGCAGACTGCATGATCGTCGAAAACGACACCATCACCCACGTCGGCAGTTCAACCGACGAAGCGGTGCAGCACGCCAAAGCGAACGGCGCCGCGCTGCAGGATCTCCAGCAGCAATACGTCCTTCCCGGGTTCATCGATGGACACATGCATCTCCTGCTCCTGGGCCAGTCCCTACGGAAACTGGACCTCAACGGCTGTCGGGATCTCGCCGAGATTCGTGCCCGCATCAGCGACTATGCACGCCAGCATCCCCAGGCCCCCCGGATCTTGTGCAAGGGCTGGATGCAACACATGACCGGTGGAGAGGCCCTCGCGAGCATGCTGGACGACCTCGACCCGCGGCCCATCCTCATCGATGCCAAGGATCTCCATTCGGTGTGGTGCAACAGCGCCGCGCTTCGAGAACTGGGCGTCGAGGACATGTCTGACCCTGCGGGAGGGATGATTCATCGCGACGCCAATGGCAAAGCCTCGGGTCTCCTGAGCGAAGCAGCCGTGTTCTCCCTGGTCTGGCCGCATGTCGCCCGCGTGGCGTCCATGGAGGATAAACTGGATGCGCTCCGGGCAGCGATCGCCGCGTATACGGCCTCAGGATACACGGGGATCGTCGACATGGCCATGGACGAGAACGCATGGGAGGCGTTGCTGCGGCTGCGAGAGCAGGAAAAGCTTCCCGTCCGAGTCGCGGCGCATTGGCTGATTGTGCCGGCTCCGGACGAGGCGAGCAATCTGGCCCAGGTGGAGAGGGCGATTGCGCTGCACAAGCAGTTCAATCTGGACACGTCGCCGGATTTCCGTATCGCGGGCATCAAGGTCATCTGCGACGGGGTCATTGACTCGTGCACCGCGGCTCTCCTAGAGCCATACTCGAGTAATGGAGTCTCGTGCGAACCGCTCTGGACGGCAGAGATGCTGGGACCGGTCGTCCGTCGAGCTGATGAAGCGGGTTTGCAATGCGCGCTTCACGCGATTGGCGACAAAACCGTGCAGACGGCTCTAAATGTTCTCGAGAAGCACGGCACTCCCTCGCGGAGACATCGCATCGAGCATCTCGAGATGACTTCGCCGGACGACGCGCAACGACTGGGGAAGCTAGGCATCACGGCGTCTATCCAGCCTGTGCACGCGGACCCGGCCATCCTACGGGCATGGCCGACGCTGCTAGGCGCAGAGCGATGTCGTCGCGCGTTCGCATACAAGGAATTCCTCGACGGCGGCGCCACTCTAGCTCTGGGGTCCGATTCACCGACCGCGCCATGGGCTCCGCTGCCCAACGTCTACGTCGCGACGACGAGACGATCCGCGAGGGAGCCGGAAACCGTGACCACGGTGAACGAGCATTTCGCGCTACCGCTCGTCAGCGCCGTGACTGCGGCGACGGCCGGCGCGGCCTATTCGTGCTTTGCGGATCGGATCACGGGGGGGTTGAAGAAAGGGTTGAAGGCGGATTTTGTAGTCGTCGATATGGAGTGGTCGCCAGAGCGGTTGCTGCAGGCGAGAGTGCGACAGACCTGGTTTGATGGGAGGAACGTCTTTGACGCAGATGCTGGAATGAAGAACTAGGCCAGCAAACAGAAGGCAATAAGACAATCTCTTTTGACGAGCGTACTTCTGAGACTGAAGACGACGGTTGAGAAGATCAGAGTCATGAGAATCGAGGCTGATTATAAGCCCAGCTCATACAGTGTTAATATGCTTTCATCCCTTTCATTGTCGCGAGTACTGGCTGATTGCTTTGTTCCTAGAAGCTGAGAATCCGGTGGTGCTTGGTGATTGATGACGTCTATCAATACAGTATATAAATCAGTGCCTAACACAGAAGATACACACGTGTATACATACATGAATTTCTTTCCAGCATCTCAAGTCGAACGACCTCTTCAGAACTCCTAGAATGTTTGATTGCAGCACAGAAGAGTTCCCTATCCCTATTCTCCTACAAGTCAATTCTTGCATATAGCATACTGAAACAAAACCAGTTCAACCATGTTAGATTGTACAGATCTCAAATATTGGTCATATATATATAGAAGCAGATTTATTAGTGTGTAAACAAACAAGCATGACTAAACAATTCATCATATGCTCGTTGTTTATCCATGTGCCTTTCTTTGTGTGTGTGTGTGTGTTCTCTTTTCTGGTAAGATATATATAAAAGCCTTGCAGGTCTCGCTTCTTTGCTTGACTGGTTTAAACTTTGAGGAAGAAAATACCTGTTCTAGACTACCTACTATATAATATAAGTGATTTCTATCATCTACTTCCTGGGCGGGCTCCCTACCTATATTCCTTGCTATAGGTAAGTTCTTGCCATATCCCTTACTAGTCCCTTACTAGTATTTATTATTTATCTTCCTCACTAAGGCATATCCCTTGCTGATAGCCTAATATATAATTTCTTACTAATAGTGGAGGTGATTTTTTTGGCGAATTTATATATATCTCTTCCTAATAAGATTTTATGAGTTTGGCATGGGATGCTTATATACAGTATGTATATATGTTGCTTTTTTACAGCCACATGACAGTGTGCGAAAAAGCGGATTTTAATGTTTGATCATGTAGTATAGGGAGGGGATACTTACAACTACCTAAGTCGAAATATATATAACTAGACCTAGGTCAGGTAACTACCTACCTACGCATCAGCAACAGGACTTAAAAAAAAAAGAGGAGAAGGAAAAGAAAAAAAAAGGAGACGAAGAAATTGATAGGTTGATAGACCTTTTTTTTTGTGATGAACGAGTGGTCCGATCCCTCGAGCAGTGAGTTGGTTTGTTTTTTGTTTATTTTTGGTTTCTCTTTTCGTTGGCCCTTCTTCTTGTCCCCCTCTGAAAAAGCAAAAGGGGACGAAAAAAAAAGGAAAAAAAAAAGAAAAAAAGACCAATCAATTAATTAGGCATGAATGCATGCAGGCATGGCTCATGGATTAATGGAACATGACAGCTGGCATGGCAGTGGCATGGCTATTGCGTTGCTGTTGCCGTTACCATTGCTATTTTTAACGCCCTATGTATGTACCGTGTACAAGTCACAAGGTACGGTACAACAAGTCAGGGTACAACGAGTCAGGGTACAACAAGTCAGCAAGGTACAAATCAACAACAGGCCATGTATGTATGTATGTTGTACATGTACATGTACATGTACAGCTCAGAGTATACAGCTCAGAGTACATTGTATCTGTACCTAAGAACTCTATACTGTGTTAAGTAACCAAGTACCTAAAAACAAAGAACTAACCACGACAGGATGCAGGTACAGGACACGAGATATTTGTTATTTGCACGAACGAATACGGAGTACAGAATGCTAGAAACTAAACTCGTGGCCAGGAATTAGCTATTAGGTACCTAGACAGGCAGGTAGGTAGGGTGGTACATACCTTGGTACCCAATGCCATAATTGCTGGCGTGATGCCAACTAGCTATGTACTGTACTCCGTACTGCACCTAGGTACCTACCTACCTAGGTAGGTAATAATATCAACTACCGTTAACCACGCCGAAGAAGCATCATGGGTCTTCCATGTTTCATGTTTTCCATGTTTCCCCCCCCCAACAGTTCTTCCCTGGTCCCTGTTAGCCGCAGCCGCGTAGCTGCAGCTGCCAGCAGCACTACTCTGCTTTATTTAGTAGTAGGTATCCACAGAGGGGAAGGAACAACAACAACAACCACTACGGAGTATTCCGTAGTTTGATTCCTTTCAAGCCTCAAGGTTTTTTTTTGTTGGTGATGTAGTCCACAGTTCCGAGGTAAGCGACGTCATCCATGGCTTCCAATCCTTTTGTGGACTCGCCAAAGCCCTAGCCCTAAAGCTGTGACGGGAAGGAATTTTAGAGCTCATGTGGAATTACGCCGCCAGCCTTGCCGCCGTACTCCATAATCCATACCAGGTACCTAAGGAATCTGCCTAGTCCTGAATCCAAATAACTCTGTTGATAGTTTAGATTGTGGATGTACTCCGTACTCCGTACTGTAAATACTCCGTACCTAGGAGGGGTACCTAGATAGACGAGGGGCTGTGAAGGAAGACATACCCCTCCCTAGCTGGGTTGTTTGAATATTATGATTTCTTCATCCTGCGCAACAATCAACCAATACTCCCGACGGATACGTCGCAGGAATGATACTAGGATCTGTCTGCCCTCGGAATGCGATCTCGTTTGTCGGTTTACTCTATACTGTAGGTAGGGGTGGCATCTTGCATATGTATGCTTCTGCCACTGAACTTTGTATGCGCAGCCACCAACGGGCGTTTGAATCCTGCGATCCTGGAACTTGATGTGACGAGTCATAGCCCAGAATAGGAAAGCCAAATTGATACAGAAGTGCAGAGTACTCCGTAGAGGGGCTTTCTGGGGGGCATTCTTTCTCGATCTATGCAGATCATTGGAATTTCGGACGAGGTGCAAATAACCTTGAGTCCCTGTCACCCATTTCCTTGGGTCATGATGTTGATACCCGTAGTGGGCTGGTGTATCCATCACGATCCATGGTAAGAGCTTCGGATAGCTCCAGAGATTCAGCTCCAGAATCTGAGGACTCCATAATACTGCATACTTGTATGGAGTACTCCGTACTCTGTAGAGTGATCTCCTACGAGACAGCCCGAATACAACGTTACCTTACTTCGTAAGGAGCAGAAAATAATCCGGACACGCTACACGGCCAGCCAGCGGTGTTCCGCAGGGGTAATTAGGATTTCAAGGAGGCTTTCGGGGAAGCGGGAACGCCCCCCTTTTTACCCACCGGACCCAACAAAATGGCCAGGACGGCATCCAGGAGATGACAGTGATGATCCAGGACAACGGATAAGCTCGAATTCCAAGCGACCGTCTTTTTCGCGTAGACTTCGATCACCTTTCCGTATGAGGAAAGCCTTGGGTCAGGTGCAACGCACAAAAATCGGGAATCTAAACGGGAATCCAAATTCAGGATATCGTTGACGAAAAGCACAAAGAAAAACACCCAAATTATCGATCTACTGACACGTGTAAACAGTCCAATGACGGCAAGGGTCATCTATGAACAACAATCAGTCTTGACACGTAACTTTAGGTGGAGCTACTAACCTTCGCTGTCAATGCTGGAATGTGAAAGTAGAGGCGGTCAACGAGAACAGACTTGATTTCTCTTGAGGATTCTCTCACCGACTCGATATGCTCAAAGTTGTTGGCTTTCGATCACGCACCGACAACCTTCGGGCGTCACCATCGGAACCAGAATCGAATCCAGACTTCTAGCTTCCGAGCTGCTTGGATGTTAACACGGCTCATGGTGTCGATTGAGCCCGATTAAACTGTGACGGACCCGGGGAAGGCGTTCCTTGAATCCTGCAATAATGGTACCTAGTGGAGCACTGGACCTGAACGGTCCTTAGCGAACGCTTTATTCCCGACATGAATGGCCACCCAAATTTCGGGGCCACGCCGCCACGGAGCGGGTATCTGCACTCTGCAGGCCCGCAGGGGTGCAGCTGCCAGTCAACACAAGTCCCGCTGGTCTCAACACATCAGTTAACTTGGCGGAGAAATGCTTGAGCATGCTGCATAAGAGTAATATCTCCCTTTCATCTCGCCTGAAGGCTCCGCCAGATCTGGCGGTGGAAAGAGATAATCACGATGCGTGGTAGCTAGCCATGCCGGCTTTGGCGGACGTTGGACTGGGACGGACCGCTGCATGGGACGGAAAGTGGAGCAGAGTAACCGGAGGAGTTGACAAAAAAAACATATCGAGGGGCTGGACCTGTAAGAATTTGGCAAACCCACAAAGCTCGGTCCGCTCGCCTATAAGATTGCAAGTTGGGCGGCCACGCGACTCACCGCTCTCCTAGTAATCAGGGCAGATGAAAGCGGTGAAGACGCACCACACATTCCGTACTCCGTACACTGAGACAGCCCTTATCCTGTATACCTACCTAAAGTACCTACCCTATATGGATCATTGCGCTGGGTAAAAAGCATACTCCGTGGTTGCATTAGAGAATGGGTCGTCTTGCAACAGCTGCAGCGGTGGGGGATGCGAATGTCGTTTCTGCAGGGAGATTCCGTGCGCATACGGAGGAGTAGGACTCTTCTCAAGGGGTAAACATTTTGTCCTGTGTCATCAGTTGTACTCTGTAAGCTTGTAGCGAGGTAATTTGTTCACGTGAGTCGAGCACCCCTCCAATAATAACAAATATTAGATAATAGCCGAGGATCGAACTCACTACGCCCGAAGGAGAAGAGACGGGGAACATACCGTCCAACTGGGCCTGGCTGACATGGACGTTTCCCAAGTAACCCGGTTCCTGGCTCCTGGCTCCCACCGTCGTTGTTAGAGTACGGAGTAGAAAACGTTAACGTTGGTGGGGCAATTATTTACTACCCCACTGCACATTCCGAAATTTCAAGGCGAAGATCAGGCAGGACTCGAGTTGATGGTTGTCGCGGCAGCGTGTCATCATGCGATAGTAGCTAGCTTGCTGTCGCGCACGGATTCTCTCAGTCCTCTGGACTCCATACAGACGAAGAATTCCCGTTCAAAGGGCGGTTATGTCCAGGTGACTTCTGACTCCTGACGTGGTCGTGCCGTGGTCAAGGCATGACGAAAGGGGGAGTTTATTCTGGTAGACGAGTGACGCGGGAGGAGAGCGCGTCTGACTGTTCGGGTGAGGCTGTTGGCGCGCCGTCGTGGCGGCACATCAGCAAAGAACTGCACTCGCCTGCCAAGAATCTCATTGGGTTCGAATTCAAACGCTAACTGGGCTGCTCTTTGGGCAGGTGCGTGCTCGTGTCTGAATGACCTGCACCGCCTGCTGTGCAGGTGACCTACTTAGGTACGTACGTACCAAGTAATAGTAGGAGTCTAGGACAGTTGTCATCATTCGAGCGGCGGCGACGGACGCTTCGGAAGCGTTGTGGCACAGCAAAGGCCAAAGCCACACGGCGCGCTTTCGATCTACGGAATCCTCCGTCCCCGCCACCCAGAGGGGAAGGGACACCTCATTTCTCGCGTCGCTCAGCCCACACCCCTGCTCGCTGGCGTCTTCTCACTGGTAGGCAGGGATCCCCTCCGGGATGATGTGGCTCACCCCGGCAGGAACCCGAGCCAAGTCGATTTGGAGAGATCCGACGGCGTCGCGAGCAGCAGCAAGGTAGTCAGGGACCTGGAATATTCCTACAGCTGCCTCCTTGAGAGAGATGATCCGCAGCTTCCCACGTATCTGCAAGGACTACCGGAGTTCTAGCCTCTGTCCCCGATTCCCTGATCTCGAGTCTCTCTTGGGAAAAGAAACATCAAACAAAATTCTGTCTAGTCGGTCTCAAATCTCGACGTCGTTGGGGAGGGGTCATGGAGGGGGAGGGGGTGAGCGGTCAGGGTGCCAGAGGGGCAATCCCACGACCACCACGAGTGCAACACCAGTTGACCAGTACATTGAGTAGGATGAGCGTTGCTGAGCGTAGAGATTAGAAGTTAGAGGCAGAAGAGACCAACTCATGATTACTGTATCAGAGGCGAGCACTCGGAAGGCTGGGAATGTGCAACGAGGCCGACAAGTAACGCTATGGAGGGGGGAAGAGGCGACTGGCAACTGCCAACGGGGGCCAAGTCGATGGACGCCTCATTGTCCGGCAGTCTGCCTGTCTAGGCCTGGAATGGCGCTCCTGCCCTGGGATAGGGCTAGGCTACGGAGCGTATAGAGGGGCCATCCAAAACAGCAAGTAGGAGGGGGAGGGGCAGCCGGTGCGTGTGGTTTGTCGCGGTTGCCGGAAGGCTGGAGAGCCCGAGAGTGGCCGGGCTTTGACGCGGCCCCGCAGCCGATGTATCCAAGATTGCGGTTATGCAATAATATTCGGTCGTCGCGTCCTAAGGCAACTGCAGTGCACTATTGGGATTTTATGTGACTCGTGAGTGTTCAAGTGACAGAGATTCCAAGACTTCAATTGACCTGACCAAGTTATTCCTCCTGTCCTCTACGGAGCGAGCCAAAAAGAGAAAGATGGCCAGGTACAGCAACGTAGAGTACTACTGAGTACTACTGTACCATACTGTGTACCTAGGTGTCTCTGCATGCAAGACAACCCCCCTCACGTATTCTGTAGTGTGCATATTATTATATCAGCAATAGTACCTGCCCAAATAAACGAACCCCCCGCTACATAGCCCACTTTGGACCAATGTCAGGCAGAAATAAGCTCCCTATGCTCATCTGACTAGCCAGCATAGACTTGTAGACTATCATTATCATCATTATTGTTGTGAGCTCCGTAGTCTTTTGTGATAAAGAATGAATGTGCGATCCTTTGCTTCCCAAAGTGGGTGCTACCACCGAAACAGGCAGGCTAAGCAGGGACCCCGGTCGTACCGGGATGACGGGTTGGGAGGTCCGCCAAGTGGGCTGCCATGGCGCGTTTGGACATGTGGTGTTTTCTTTTTTCCTTGTTGGTAGTTGGGACGAATTTCTGCGTCAGTCATGTTATTTTTAAAATGTTCGACGACCCAGGAGAAGGGCTGACCTTGCAGTCGAGTTGTAGCGTGGGGTGGGCGAGCTGGCAAGGATAGGGAAGTCACGGACGGGCTGAGCAAACGACAAAACGGTTAGGTGTCAGCCAGGCCGGTTTAGCGCGGTGCGTGGCATCAGCCCCAGGACGTGCGTGGGCGTAGCAGCACCTTCCAGCAAGGCCTCGGGAATCGCAGCTGCCCCCCTTTCCCCTCCCTGGGCCCGCCCGACGCCCCTCTCTGGTCTCTGGGTTTCTGCGCCCTGGAACTCTGTTGTCTGGAGAGCACCACCGCCGGAGACACGCGCGCCTCGCTATTATCGCGGCCCAGCGATCGCCCCGTCTGTCTTCTGCCCACGGCCCGCGCTGGCCCTGGTCGAAAACCAACCCAAACCCCCCGTCGTCTTCTTCCCTTCTCCTCATCAAATTCAACATCCCCCCCTCCCTTCTCTCTTCCTCCCTTTATTCTCAGTCTCATCCTTTCTCACCCTCTCTCTTCACCATCCCTCCCCCTCCTTCCCCTCTCTGTCTGCTTCATTCATCCTCATCCTGAGCCTTCGATTCTGGTTGTCGACGATAATTCGTGTTTCTCGCTTGTCCGCCTGTGGCTGGACACCTTCCCGTTCTTCCCTTTTTCACACTTCCCCCCGCTCAAGGAATGATCAGACATCAACTCGAGTCCTCCCCGTCGTTAAACCGCCTCCAGACACGGTGCGAGCGTAAAGCCCGGCTAATAGCCCATTCGTTTTCTTCGTCGCCATCAACGTATTACCAATAGAGGAGAAACGTCTAGGCCGCTCCGCACAACACTGTTGATTGACATGGCTCCCACCGTCCCCGCCGCGGCCAGCAACTCCCCGGCCAAGAAGACCTCCGCTCCGGAGAAGAAGTACAAGTGTCAGTTCTGTAATCGCGCTTTCAGCCGAAGTGAACATCGAAGCAGACATGAGCGGTCCCGTAAGTATTCAATTTCTTTTCTAAAACTCCCCGTCGCGACGCGATTGAAGGCTTGTTACACCTCCTGGGATCTGCGTACTGATAAACCTGCCTTAGATACCAAAGAGAGGCCCTTCAAGTGTCTGAAATGTCGCAGCACATTCGTGCGCCGAGATCTCCTCCTTCGCCATGACCGCACCGTCCACGCGAAGGATGGTGGTGTCCCCCTTGCGAGCGAAGGACGCAGACGTGGTGGTAATTCAGGTGTTCAAAAAACTTCTCCCGTTCCAGGGCCGTCGAAGCCATCAATTACCATTGACCCAGCTACCTTGGAACAGATCGAGGCAAGCAGCGATGGTATGGTCGACCTTGAAACTGCAGCCATGTTGATGACAGATTTCCAACACAAGGCCGCGGCAGCCGCTACGGGTCATGTCCATGACCGTACTGGTTCTGATCCATCATACTCGCCTGGTCGTGGGCCCCTCTTGGAGCCACCTGTTGCATACCTGTCTGGAAACGCGACCCTTCCGCAGATGCCATGGGACACCCTCGTGTCCCCCACGGAAGCCAAGCACCACTCGAGTTTGACGTCCCAAGACTCTGGTTCACATTCGCATCAGCTGCCTTCGATCATGGACCGGCATGTCTCGAGAGATACTCTGGCACCGTCGCTGCACTCTCTTGTCGACTCTCTGCCAGTATCAGGCAACTCGACCCCAAACGCCTTGTCACCGTACCCGTCAATGACCGGTCCTGTCAGCCCTGTCAACTATCGCCGGTCTCCTGGGCCGAGCCAAGCACTGACGTCGCCAAAGGCTCCCCAACTGGCAAATGACATGGAGCGGCAAATCATTGTGGAACGGATTAAGGCCGCAGACAGCCTCTCAACGTTACCGGACGGCTTCCAGTTGCCTTCCACGGCCGCCTTGAATAAGTACTTGTCTACGTACTTCAATCTCTACCACCACCATTTGCCTTTCCTGCATCAGGGCTCGTTCAAGCCTACGGCTGCGTCCCCGCCCTTGTTGCTTGCCGTGCTCTCCATCGGTGCCCTTTACACCTTTGAGCGGGAGCACGCTTTTATGCTTCATGTTGGGTCCAAGGTGCTCGTGAACCAGTTCTTGCAGCAGAAAGACAACTTCGACTCGAGGAAATGTCCTTTATGGGCCATGCAAAGCACACTTTTGAACATGATCTTCGAGAGTTGGAGTGGTGACCCCAAGGGATTGGAGTGGACTTGTTCGATTAAGAGTTTGCTTGCCAACGTAAGTTGTTCCCACATCTGCCACTAGTACTTGTTTTGAAGTCACGTTGGTCTTGCCCTGCCCAACCAGTACTAATAACACCTCATCCAGATGGTTGCCGGTAATCGATACCAACTGAAGCTTCGAACGGAGGCACGCGAAGGCAGACAGCCAACCCACGAGGAATGGATCGAAGATGAGACGTGTCGTCGGACCTATTATGCCGTGTACATATTCTTTGGCATGCTCACGTTGACGTTCAATCATGCGCCTGCCATGAGCTTAGACGAACTCGACAGCTTGGAGCTCCCGTCGTCCGAATCGTTGTGGAACCTCGAAGCCACGGATGAGGAAACCTGGCGCCGCAGCCTGGCCTGCTCTACTGTCATCACCGTTCGGGAAGCCCATGACCGCCTCTTCCAGGGTGAGCAGACGCGGTACAGCGCCTTCGCTACGCGAGTCATGATCAACGCCCTGTTCATTCAAGTGTGGAGCCACAAGCGCAGTTTCGAAGCTCTCCAGGATGTTGTGACTGAATACAAGCTTCGTCTCGCTTTGGAGACGTGGGAGAAGTCGCTTGATGTGTGTGAGCCAGAGACGATCGTGGTTCCACTGAGTACTCCTCAAAAGGGCCACCCTCTCATCTTCAATTCCATGGCTATCTATCGCAACACCCGTGCTCGGCTCGAAGTCGACCTCAAGTCTGTCCAGGAGGCGCTCCGTTACCATTCGTCCTACGAGGTTGCGGCGGCCATGACGGTCGCTCGCGACAAGGTGAAACGATCTTCGGAGATGAACAAGGTTATTCAGCAGTGCTTCGAGTGCATTGAAATTGCTGCCGTCCAAGGCATCAACTGGGTTGCGAAGACGTCCGCTACCAACTGGAGCGTGGAGCATCCGCTCTGTGGCTTGGATTTGATGGTTATTCTCAGTCTCTGGCTCTATCGCCTGGAACATGACGAGGAGCCAGCTACTGAAGCTGAGATAGCCCTCTACAGCAAGGTGCGGAATCTCTTTGATGATGACGCGATCGATGCCTTTGGCAAGCTCAGTTCCACCGTGGCCCGTGTTTGGGGTAACATCCTTGACGGCGTGGTGGTGTGGGGGTAAGTGGTGTTGTATCTATTGTTTTCAGAAAATAGAAACTAACTTGGACCACAGCATTACCAAGCTCATGGGTGAATCTTTCAAGCTCCATGCTCAAGCTCTGGTGGGCTATGAGGACTCGATTCGGGTTACCAAGGATCAGCCCCTGCAGCCAATGCCGACGAAGGGTCTCGCAAGTGTCGGAACAGCTTATTAGGTCTCGACCTGAGGCTAGCATCTTCTCTTCTTTTTTCTCTTCGCATATGATCGTTGATCTTAATCGTTATAATCTCCTTGTCGCTCATTTCGTTCCGGGGACGCCTGGTGGCATCTGGAGAAATCCGAATGACGATGCTGCCTGTATCCCGCGGGACTCTGCTTGCTTTGGCATTTTCATGATTGCATGTTTCTCTGGTTTCGTTGCTCTCGTTGAGGTTTGTTTTGGGTCATCGGCGGAAAATGGAAATGCGGCACGTCTCGGGACACGGACTAGCAAGGGGCGGCGGGTGTGTCGGTCCTCTTGCTGGTAGTAGCCCGATCGATTTTCTATGTTCTGGGTTTGTCTTTTAGTTATGGTTTCTGCTGCGTTTTTCTGGGTTTGTTTTTCGGTTTTTGCAAGAGCTCACAGGAGTCCGGTCAGTGCGTGTTTTCGGTTTTTGATGGGTTAGCGAAGGCAACATGTCTACACCCGGCTGGTCCTGTGTGTTTCTTCGATTCTGGAATTACCATATTAATAATGTTTTTTTTTGCCCTATTTTCCTTTTCCAGTGCATCGTGAGAAACGCTCTAGTTGTCGTTTGACCCTTGATACCTTGTTCTGCATGATATATTTATTATCATTCTATTTTTGATCTTCTAGTCACTCATTTCGATCACTATTTCATTAACTTTTTTTTCTCTTTTGATTTCTATCCCATTAATCAGTTGCATTCGAGTTAGAATCGCGTTGTTTGTTGCAGTTCGCATTTGCATTGCTCTGGATCTCGCCAATCCAGGCACTAGTCTCCTCTCAGTTTGCTGCGTTTATCATCGAATTTTGTCCTTCGTCTTGCGCGTTGATCGTTGTGCTGTTTTATGTTTATTGAGTGATTTGTAGTGGTTCTGTCTTGATTTGCTGGTTTTGTTTTTTTTTTTTTCACAAGCACATGCCGTCAGATAGCTACCTGTACCATAGTTGTTAGTGAGCAAGTCGTTTGTGAGCAACAAATACAAGATAATTTGGGGATGAATTTGACGTACGTAAAATAACTCTTCTCTTCAATGGTCCTCTATCACTGTCTTCCCAAGGTCCACTTGTGAACATACTCGTGCCCTAGAAAAGGAATGCGTGTCTCCAATTTCATTCCACTTCTTCCGATGTCACCTCCGGGCCCATAAACAATCGATCCCCCATATCGCCCAACCCAGGCACTACCATCCCTCGTTCATCACAAGTCGGATCGACCGCACCGACCCAGATATCGACCCCCTGGGGCCATACCTCAGCAACGCTACGCACGCCAGCCCAGGACACTGAGCAGCAGGACGCGCTGGACGCCCCACTCGCGAAGCATCTTGATAGCAGCCACGACGTTGCCTCCCGTTGCGATGACCGGGTCGAGAAGGATCGCCAGCTTCGCAGCGGCTTTGTTGACAGCTGCGGTAGTCAAGACTGTGCCTGTGCCTGTTGTCGAAGGGGAGGGGGGAACAGGGAGGTAGGGCAGTCTGTTGAAGTATTCAACAGCCTGCAGAGCGGTGCGTTCACGGAAGAGCCCGAGATGGTGGATCGGGACGGAGAAGGGGAGGAGGGTTTGAAGGGCTGGAAATGAAATCAGCATGGTATCTTATTTTTTTTTAAAAAAAAAAGATGGATGGATGGGCGGAAAAGACGAGACGAGACTCACCCTCTATCATCCCCAGACCAGATCTGAGTACTGGGATAAGCGCAATGTTCGATGGCTCAATGGTCTCGGTCGTATAGTCGATGTCTAACGGGGTCTTGTCCTGTCGTGTACCAAGCAACGTTATTTCTTTCCCTTCTTTCACCCTCTCTCTCTCTCTTTTTTTTCCCCCTCCTTCCATCTCAAGTACTATTGTCAAACTCCAAACGAAAGGATTTCATACCGTCCCACTCGAGACCGTCTTCAATAACCCCGACGCAAGCGCCTCACACCCGAGGATCGTGGCGATGTCATGCACCAGCACTCTCGTCTCGCGTGAGGTCGTGCTCTGTGATCGTAGCTGGGACAGCTTCGCGCGGAGACAGGGATGCGTGGAGATGTGGACGTTGGCGGGGAGGGGGTCTGATGCCATTGCTGAAGCGTTTTTCTTTTCTGGAAGCTCCTCCGCAAGAAACCCTCAGGACCAAGAAGAATCTTTAAAATGCTTGCAAGATGCAATCGATCGATCGATTGATTGGTTGGTCAATTGATGATGAAGAACAAGTAGAAGCAGGATGTCCATGGGATAGGATGGGATGGGATAGACGGGCTATTTGACCAGAATCATTTCGTACAGTACAAAGCAGATCTTACTTTGTTTAAACAAACAATCTGTTGCTGATAGGTAGGTGAGTTACGTAGGTAGTAGTATCTAGACAATTCAATCTATTGTATTGTATGTATCACCAGCAGACCATGAGCCTGAGGAGGCGCGTTAACAGAAAGAGGAAGATGAAGAAAGAAAAATGCTGGCGTATGGTTCGTTGTTCAACAGCATCCTTTTTTTTTTCGTTTGTCTAGGCACTATGTGCATTAGCCTGCTGATTCATTGAATGACAATGATCCAAAGATTTTTCTTTTCTTTTTTCCCCCTTTATCTTTTTTTTGCTATTTTTCTTTGTATAGAGATATCCAGCTATGGGTGTTGTTTGTGCTTTGTATGCTGTAGTTAGTAGTGGCATATGCATGCACTTCATCTCTGATTATCTTGTTCCACTGTTGATTGATAAGATTACGATACGATTATTAGGCTGAATGATGGGCAGTTCCCCACCTGGAGACAGGAGTAATAGGGCTTATTGAATGTCGTCCATATCTGGTTTAACTGCCTAGTTCTGCTCAGAGAAAGGGATATGTTACTGATTCTTTATCTAGTATTATTGACTTGGAGGTAATTTTATGAGAGAATGTGAGCATCCTATCTATGACTTTGTCTTTGTGCCTGTTTCTCCTCTCAAACAATAGATTGAAAATTGGCTCTGTATTGTGAAGTCCAGACTTGTGTGATCTGTTCAGGGAATCGCATGGTGGAGAGGAAGTAAACAGTAGAAAGTGCCGGATGAAATGGGAGTCCTGGAGGCAGAGCTTCAAGCGAGTAAGCAGGTCATATCCGAACAGGAAGGCGGTCGAGCCGAGCCGGGCGGCCCGTCTGGGTGACTGGTCACGTAGATTAATCTGTGGGGTATTCCGGTCACGTGGCAACTGCTCAATTTGGAAGGGCTTCATAAACTATCACCCCGATAACAAGACGACTTGACAACCTCTGCTACTACCCTCAGCTTCTTCCCGGTGGTACGGCCTCGTCGTCGACAATACCAACCCCCTCCTTATATCCCAAATGCCACTATATCAATGACATAGGGCAATCACAATGTCTCCGTCTCCATTGATTCCGGCCTCCGATTCGGACGCCAATGCCAGACCGAGTTATACCGGTGAGGATACCTCGCTGGAAACGGTTCAGTCGCGCAGGTCCAGACAGATGCAGACAGGAGGGGCAGCTGGGACAGAGGAAGCAGGGGAGGGATATGAAGCCGCGCCTCTGTCAGAGCTTCTCGTCCAAGCTCCCACCGACTGGAGGGAATCGCAGCAGCAATTAAACGGGACTGTCATGTACGGCGGTGAAAGAGGCACTGAAGGGTTTGAGGTTCCTCTCGCAGAACTCGTCTCGGGCGTTCCTGTTTCTCGCACATCTCGCGCATCTCGCACATCCACTCGACAGCAGCCGCCATCGAGGCGCCCTTCGGCCGTCAGCAAACCGGCAGAAGCTCCTCCACCGGTGTCCAAGTTTGCGACAAAGCTCTATACCGTTTCATACCTCATATTCTTCTCCTTCCTCGGCACCTTGGCCCGTCTGGGGCTTCAGGCACTGACCTTCTATCCCGGTGCGCCGGTCGTGACGGGCGTGTTGTGGGCAAACGTTGCCGGTTGCATTGTGATGGGCTTCCTCATCGAAGACAGGAATCTTTTCCGGGAGGAGTGGGGGACCAGCGGGAGTGCTCCTCCACTGCCGTCGTCCGACTCAGGTGCTGATGTTGTGGCTGCATGGGTGAAGAAACACAAGACGGTCAAGAAGACTATTCCGCTGTATATCGGCCTGACGACGGGGTTCTGCGGATCTTTCACCTCGTTTTCTAGCTTCGTCCGCGACGCGTTTCTTGCGCTGTCAAACGATCTGCCCAATCCGTCAGCGGCGGTTGCTAACACGGCCTCTCGCAATCGTGGAGACAGTTTCATGGCCGTCGTCGCTGTTATTATTGTTACCGTCGCCCTGAGCATGTCCTCGCTGTTCTTTGGCGCCCATGTCGCCCTCGCGCTGGATCCATGGACGCCCGTGGTTCCGTTCCGGTTCACTCGCAAGATTCTCGACCGTGCCGTCGTGCCTCTCGCCTGGGGGTGTTGGCTGGGTGCGGTTTTCATGGCCATCTGGCCGCCAGACCGCATGCACAGGGAGGAGACGTGGCGTGGTCAGGCGATTTTCGCTCTTGTTTTCGCGCCACTCGGTTGCCTGCTCCGGTTCTACGTGTCTTTATGGCTGAACGCACGCATCCCAGCTTTTCCTTTAGGTACGTTTACAATCAACATGCTAGGGACGGCGATCGAAGCAATGTGCTATGTTCTGCAGCATGTGGCGGGAATCGGAGCATCGCTGTCCAGCGGGATCATTCCCTCGAAATCCCTCCTAGTTAGCTGCCAGGTCCTGCAGGGCGTCATGG
Organism: Rasamsonia byssochlamydoides; assembly: GCF_041956645.1. Classification (NCBI taxonomy): domain Eukaryota; kingdom Fungi; phylum Ascomycota; class Eurotiomycetes; order Eurotiales; family Trichocomaceae; genus Rasamsonia; species Rasamsonia byssochlamydoides. The sequence goes on along the minus strand of NW_027192390.1, from coordinate 414,004 downwards.
ACGGCTTCTGCGGCTGCCTCACGACGGTGAGCACCTGGGTAGCGGAGTTGCAAGGGTTGGGGAGGCGCCGACACGCCTACGTGTATGGCGCGGTCAGCGTGGGAATTGCGCTGGCGTTGATGGTCGTCATCATGGGGAGTGTAAGATGGAGCATTGGATTCGCGAGTCCGGTTTGTTCTTGACGAGCCTGCCAAGACGATTACAAGACGAAGACGATATATGCTTGTTCATACATAACCGGTTACCCCTTTATACCCATTCATCATATACAGTGTTAGATAATACTGCATGCACGTATATAATTAATTAATTAATTAGATAGATAGATGACACGATAGGAATAGGAGACCGCTGACCAGGCCAGAAATAATACCCCACTAGGGAAGTATGTATATGGTTCACAAGACAAGGACCCGGAAAAAAAAAGGGTAATATCAATCGAAGAAAATAACAAGTGGAAAGTGGTCAAATAATATCGATGGCATGTATGTACATTATCTTGTTGACTCATGCCTCATATCTCATGTCCACGCCATGCCATGCCATGCCATGCCATGCCATGCCATCCCATTCCATCAGATCCTACCTGATAGACAGGTAGACAACGTACAGTATGTGAGTTAGTTGCCTTGTCCATTTATTGATTGACTGACTGACTTGCAAAACCCAAAAAAAAAACTGACTCCATATGTAGTACTCCGTATCAGAAATAGATATAATAAATCCCATGCGAAGGTCCTCTGTACTCTGTACCAAGTCCACGCCCATACTAACAATATGTATGACATGAAACTTCAGATGGAGACAGCTCCCTCATAATTCCATGCAAACAAAGAAACAAACAAAAAAAAAAGAATAGGGGATGAAATGAATGATAATGACAATGACCGATGGATGGGATGGATCTGTTGCTTCATTCATTCATTCCATTTCATTTCGTTGCACTTCTTTTTTCTGTCAGATCAAGTCAGATCAGAACAGGTCACATCGTATCAGATCAAATCCCGCGTATGTGCCGTCGTCTTCGTCCCACCAGCCCCTCCACTGACGGTTGCTGTGATGGTTGCAGTTGTAGGTGTTGTTCCTGACATCGTCCTCAATGATGCTGGTCTTTCCCCTGCGATGGTCCTCTGTGCGTGGGACTGAGACTGCTATTGCGTCTGCGTCTGAGGATTGGCGAAGCGATTCAGCATCTTTTCATGGTACCCGCCTCGTTCATTGTGGAAGCCTCGAGCGCGCAGCTCTGCGCGACGAGCCTCGTCTTTGATGGCTGCACGGCGTTGAGCGGCTTGAACAGTAGTCAGTCAGCTAACTAACTAGGTAGATGATCTTGATGTGTATGTATGTACTCACCCTGCCAAACCACATAATACACCCCCACAGTAAGAACGCAAGCAGCGAGGAAGCCGAACATGATACCTAGTTCTTGGCCCAAGGAGGGCATTGGGGTGTAGGGGGGGTATTTGACGTCGTTGTTGCTCATGATGGATTCGCCCAGTACAGTATAACTGTATGATACTGGATGATTGCTGAATTGATTCCTCCTCCGATACCTTTTTTTTCGTGTGTGTTTTATCGTTCCTGTGTCTGCTATCGAGTAGTAATGATTGATTTCACACTGTGCTCCTCTTTTTTTTTTCACCCTTGGATGGATAGATGGATAGATGAATCGAATCGAATCAACGTCGTCAAATCCAGCCGCTAACCTGGCGCTCGTTTCGCGATAAGAAAAAGAAAAGAGAAGAAAAAAAGAGAGAGAGAGAGAGGGTGAAAGTGAAAGTGACACAAGTGAATTCACAACTGGCCCGTGGCTTGCTTGCCTATTTCAGTCTATTTCTATCATCAATCAGTCAGTTAATTGTCAGCAAATACGCGGATATGTGAGATGACATATGGTGAATGAGGAAGGATAAACTTGTCCTCGGTGAGGGAGACCATATGATGGACATGGACGAGTCGTGGTAGGAACGGATGAATGCATGAAGAAAGAGGGTAGGCATGTACATACTTCACGTTACACCAAGAAAACGGTTTCTTCGAAGAGATGGATGACCTTACCCCACAGATGACAGATGACACAAACCATGGAACAGTACCTAGGTAGGTAGGTAAGTAATAATGAGATGCGATTTCCCCTTTCTCCAAAAATAAATGATCGATGATTGATGACAGACTGACTGGATCAAGATGATGATAAGGCTGAAAAATATTAACTAACGCTTGGTAAGGGTCATTCTAATGACATGCAGCTGATGGGCTGAATCTAGTTAACAATAGTAATTAGTACACTGTACTCCGTACCTAGGTATATTAGTGATGTCGTTTGTGTGGGGTCCATTCAATCAACATCCGGGGTCACCCACCTATCTATCCCCGGACCCCGGACCCGGACCCCGGCCATACATATAACTAACCAGATAACTAACCAACTAATACTCCGTATGCCGGGCAAGTTGGTATTGGTTTCTAACCCTCGGGCGTTTTCGCCCCGCGTAGCTTGTAGGCTGTACGGAGTACTGCAACTTGCAAGGCTTGCGTTAATAATTAGCGCATGCGTATCCATATATATCAGTTCACCCACCTAGGTACAGAGTACATGTACAGTACACACCTGATAGGACTCCACTCACGAGGGTGGCTTGCTTGGTTCTGCCCCAGCTCCAGCTCCATTGAATTCAATTGAGCGAATCGTACGGAGTACTCGAGAGATTAAATTATTGAATGTTACGACGGGGCAAAGTCACAACAACTAGGTAGAATATGAGGCAGTGCGGGTTAAAGACCTGTATCAGCCTACCTACCTACTGTCACTATCACTATTCCTATCAGCATTATCCTCCAGAACAAGGGACACTGTTAGGTCAAGGAAGAAACATGTCTTGGTGGAGGCGTTAGAGTAGAATGCAGATACCAGTCACTGCCTCGGCAGATCGGGCCTGACTGGATTCTCGTCTAGAACCGTGGTAATAGTTGCAGCTAGGCAGCTCCATCAAATCATTGAAAGAAAAGAAACAAAAAAGTAGGTATGCTCTTCAATGGATTATATTCAGCATGTCTACATAAAGACATGAATCAAGACAATCATGAATTTGTACAGTACAGTACAATTCAATCCAATTCATACAGGCGTTTTGCCCTCCATGGGACAAGAGACAGGCCTTCCAATCAATCAACAACAGTTATGTAATGTATGTATGTATGTATGTATGTATGTACATTATGTATGTACGCCATACAACCACGCTTTCCAAACATGTCATATGGATATGGACAGGAATTAGAAAGATGAAACGGTATGACCCTGCTAACGAAGCACAGGTATGTATAACCGCATCCTCCTAGAAAAACAAAGACAAAGGTCATGAAAATGAAATGTCAAACAAAGACAAAAGCCCTGGCCAAAAATAACTGATCGCCTGCGCCAGAAGAGAACCAGAGCGAGAAAAAAAAAACCAGCCAAACATTGTACTGTACACAATGTGATACACTGGCAATAGAAGAATAAGATCACAAGAAGGTAAAACAAGGTCCAACAGGTCCAGGGCGAGAAGAGAAATGGCAACTGCCAAGAATTAAGCCCAAACCGTAATGGACCATGGTATACAAGATCTGACTGGCAGATGATGGATGAGAACGCTGCACTCAAAGACGCCCCGCCAGTCTATATGCAATGCAGAAAAGACAAGAAAACCGGCACAGCAGCCGATTTCTTCAAACGTATGTAGGATCGCCGTCGATTATGGACATCAAAGTAATGGTCGTGTGAATGTAAGTCGTAGAGAACGTAAGCGAGGTCGGATCAAATTAAAGCGTGTTGTAAACATTAAATATTGGATGCGTATGTTGTCAATCGATCTTTGACAGGGACTGCGTCTACCCCAGCATCACGGCTGCCAGTGCCGTGCATGTCAATCCCACTGCCATCCCAATCCATGGCGTCGAACCCAGAGTGCCCTCGCTTCGAGCCTTCAGCGAGTGCGCTTCCATCGTGATGGTGGACGTGACGCCAATCTTCCCCGACAACGTCCCCAGTCCAATGGAACCGCTCGATGGCGACGGCCACTGGTCTGGCACGGCCGGAAATGTTTGCACGTAGGTAACCGGTGCCCAAACGACTGAGCCGTCTTTCAGCATGGTTGGCTCCCAAAAAGTTGTGGTAGGATTCATCTGTGTGGGCGAAGTAGCCTGCACAGCACCAGGGTTCTGGACGACCTCACGAGGTTTGAGATCGTCCTGGGGAGGAAGGGGAGGTGGTGTCACCAGCGAGGAGCCTGTCGTCGAAGGCACGGCACCCGGTTCAGCAGAGGTCGCCTCCGCGGCGGCAGCAGCAGTGGAAGCGAGAAGGAGCAGGGTGTTGGATATCCTCATTGTGGTGATGTTTGTCTCTGATAACGAGAACGAAGCCTTGAACTCGAGAATTCAGATGGTTCACCCGGACGACCGCTCGTAGCGTTGCCGTAACCCCGAGTAAACAAACGAAGCAACGTCCTAACTGGGTTGTTCCTCCAGAGGATTCCACTTCTTTTTCTTCCTTTCTTGTTTTGGGAGTCGATTGCGACTGTTGCACACTGCGTCGAGCGGTTTGCCCTCAAGAAATGTCGTGAGCGTCGGGGGCAGTCTCGCGAGAGCTCGTTATTAGTAAGTTTCGACAAGGCCAGACGGATCCTAACGCCGGCTGAAGGTAGTCGACGAGACAGCAGGTCGATGTACGCTGAGAGGCCTGCGTGACGATGAGGTTTGAGGGGTCTGGTCTGGTCTGGTAACAGCCTCGACTCGTGGAACAGGGAAGAAGAGAATCAGAAGAGAGCAAGAAGCATCGAGAACGACTTGGCTGGGCGACCTTTGAAACCTGGCAGAGCGCAAAGCACCGTCAGTGGAGGGCCCCTGAGAGAGTGGGCTCCTGGCGATGGCACTTGCTGCTCATTATTCCTTAGGCCAGCGACAGCGGCCAGTAGCACGCAGGATTGGCGGCGACTATTATTATCTATTATTTATTAGGGATGATTCCAGCAGCCACAGTGGGTTCGGCCCACGCCGATGCCAAAGCTTAGCGGACTCCGTGGCCGGGCCAGACCCGGTGAAGACGCCCGGCAAAGCAATCAAATTGCATGGCTAACCCTTAGTCAGGAGCCACCGTCCAACAAGATGCAGACATGCATCCCCACCATCGAATCTAGCATGACGTTATTGCGATTGACGTCCTGATGGACAGAGACCCCGAGGTGAGGACGGAGACGAGGACGGAGTATGGAGTACGGGGTAGGTGATCCATATTCATATTCATTGAATCAGAGAAATAGAGTAGGATTCGTAAAGAAAGCAAAAGAAATGGTATAGGTATGGGCATCGCATAAACAGTGTGCTTCCCACAGCGAGTAGTACGGGATCAAGCTCACTTGTTTTCAAAAATATATTATTCTCCATATGCACATCAACCAGCGTCATTGTATACAACATGCAGTGATCGAGAGTACATACAGAACCATAGTTAATACGGACGCACCTGGTAGAATGTTTATCTTGTCCATCTGCCTAGGATCGGTAGTCATGGGCACCAGGGAATTTTATTATTGCAACTTCTCTTTTTCCTGCAGGAAAACAGGCCGACAAGAGAAATGGAGATAGTAGAACCTCTATGGTCATTTCATATTCATCATATTATGATCCATGCTCATGGCAGTAACGCTGGCTGGAACCTAGCCTTCCGGCACATAATCCTATCACTTCTCCCAAATTCTCCTGTAAATGTACAGTATCTGATCGAAGGCAGCTATAACAGCTTCTCCCAATCCGGGTGTGCCACAAACTTGCCGCTGAGCTGGCCCATCGCCCATACCTTCTTTTCCTCCGGCTCGACCCCCTTCTCCTCTTCGCCTGCCGTCCGCGCCGTGGATGGAGTCGACACGATCAAAGCCTCCTGCAAAAAGTCGACCTCCGTCCCCCGATTCAGCTCGAAGCTGATCCCGCCCCAGTCCATCGTCACCCGTCCCGATGCGTGTAGATGCAGTCGGCCCACCCGACCCGCGGGGAGCTGCTGCTGTGTTGCCGTCACTAACTTGGCTGGCTTCTGGGGTTTCACCTCCTGAACCTCTGCGCCGTCCTCCTGCTTTACTGCAGGGCCGTCCGCTCGAGGGCCTGCGTGGGTGATGCTGATATCGCCGTCGAGAGCCTCCGTTGTCTGCTCCGTCTCCCCCGGAATGACCAGATTCGGGGTCAGCGGCGGAAACTGGATCAGGAACAGTTGGCCCGCGTGCTTGTCCTTCAAAATCTCTTCTTCGTCTGTCACATCCTTCTGATCGGCTGCACCGTCAGCTCCTGTGGTGTCACTGGGCGGTTGTTGTGGACGCGTTGGCTCCTCCACAGACAGGAGATCTTTCATCAGCTCGAGATCTTGGGCGTGTCTGTCAAACTCTTCGATCTCCTCCTTGGTCCGTAACAAGCTCCGCGGGTCTTTGACAGACACTTTCTTGCGAGCTTTAACCTTCTGCTCCGGGAGCGGTATCTCAGCTTCGTCCTCCGCGTCGGCATGAGGGGCCACATCAGCCATGGCTACATCCGTCGGCTCCGCCTTGATCCGCGGCTCCTGCGGTTCGGGTTCTCCTGTGGTGTCGTCCTCCACGAAGAGGGCATTATCCGCGTCTGCCTTTTCCTTTGCCTGGCGTCGCAATTCTGCGGACGTGGTGGAACTCGTCTCTGTATTGACACTGACGACCCGCTCCTCGTGCTCATGTCTCTCCACTCGGATAGGACGAAGACCTTTGTCTCTCCGTCTGGCAGCATCTGCAATCGGCATTTTACCCTTCCCCTTGTCATCCGGCAGTTCATCTAGATCATCGTCATCCTCAAGGTTGATCTGGTCAATGCTGACCCGGAGCCCCGAATCGCTTTCGTCAGACGAGACATCTCCCGCACCACTGGCTGCTGCTGAAACAGAACGAACAATGCTGTGTCTGGACACCGATGAAGCTCTTGAGTCGCCTCCAAATCGACCGCCAAATGCACCACCGCGGCCCCGTTTTGCCATTCCAGGACCTGCCGTTCCTGATCCCAATGGCCCGCTCGCACCCGCACCAAAGCCCCCGCCTCGCCCCCTGAAGCCGCCTCTAGCCCCCGGACCAGTGCCAGCTCGTCCTCTCTGTATCGCTGCTGCCTCCGCAAGCCTCTCTTTATACCTCTCCGCCTCCAGCTTCTCAATGGCTTCTCGTTCTTCTTTGCTCTTGCGGGAAACGACACGGGGCTGATACTTCAGCGTTGGTTTCGGCTGGCCGAGATCATCGCGAGCGACAGAGGGTCGAGGACCAATGCTTCCCCCGGGTGTGCGTTTATTCAGCGATTGAAGGCGTTGGACCGGAGGACGGGAGGAGGCCGATGGGCCCGCCGCAGATGATGCATTCTGCGCAGCGGAGTTTGACGGTGTCGATGTCGCGTCGCCGCTGGGCGCCGGTCCAGCTTCAGATTTGACAGAGGCCGGAGGAGCAGCTCGACGAGCTGCCTTGGGAGGCATGGTGAATGTGGTCACAAGGTCTTACGCGATTCGGAAGTGTGTGGACAGACCGCAGTGCTGGTTCTATGCCATTTGAAGAATGGAAAAAGTGGCTGCTGGTATGTGCCAATGAAGCCGTCAATCCCGAGATGAAGATGAATGACTGCGAAGATACAGAGACAGAATGGGAGAGACGGAGAGGAGCAGAGCGTTGGGAGACAAAGAAGGGGGAATGCCGTGGAGTGAATGTAGCTGTCCCGCAAATTAATTCACTGCTAGTTAAAAAAAAGAGGCCCGTGTCTGATAACTGAAGGAGCTAACCTTATCTGACGTGCTGCAAGATCGGCGCTAGCCTCGTTTGAGCTGGTTCGAGGGGTACAGATTATATAAGCAAGGTACCTCGTGACACATGACAGCTTCATGAGGTATATCATTAACTACCTGACAATCTGCCTGCAATTGTAGTCATATCAAGAGCTCATCGGTACATGACCGAGAGATTGGCAGAGGTTGAGCTGCAACAAGTAATTGCTACACCAGATTAGCTGTCAGACCTTACAATCGATTTGGGAAAATATCAGACTGGCTGCAGGATATTACAGGTTCATCCACCTATTATATTATATGGCACAACGGAGCTCCATTCAGCTATCCTTATAAGATAAGAACAAAAAAAAACCCATACTAGAATATTGCTATGTAATCCCCCAGAGTTTAACCCCATCTCTGCCTGCCAGATTCCATGCTTTCCCTTTGGCTTCCTTCGTCCGCATGCACGTATACCCCAAATATAGTCCCCCACCTCGCCCCGTTGCTCCGCGAAGATATGCCTTAGCATCAGAAGAATCCAGAAGAAGATCGGCAAGGAATCAGAAAGGATGACAGAGCCGGGAATCTCAGAAGACGAGGCGCACAAATAAAAAGAAGCAGAGGAAAGATCAACACTAGAATCGTAGAAAACAGCACTCAAGAACGCCAACGAATAGAGACTCAAAAACACAAGACCCGCTCTTACTGTACTCGCTGAACTATTCATAAGAGAAACACAGAAAATATCAAGAGGTGTGGCGGCAGCAGACGATAAGGAAGGCGAAAAAAATATATCCGAGCCAGGGATGCGAGCCAAAGGAGTGGATTCGTTATAGGGAGCAGATAATGAGAGGATCGCAGACCAGTGGAGCTAGCACAGCGCCAATCAAAATAACAGAAAGTATGGTACGCAATAATATCAACAAGGACGAGGATGAGCGTTGAAGAGTCCGGTGGCCGCACGGGCATGGTGACATCTAGTCTTATTGCGCCGAAACACGATCAATCGGGTGGGAGATAGAGTGTGCTAGAATGGAGAGGCGACAAAATCATGCCTTGTCTGACACTCAGTCATCAGCGCTTGCGTTTCTTATTCTTGTCGGCCTGGGTCAAGGGTGCCGGTGCAGAAGCGACAACAGATCCGGAAGGTTGAGGCTCATTTGCCGTTGTCATCGCCTCGAGCGCCTTCTTAACAGGGACACCCATATGACGGCCATAGCGACCTTTGCGACCGTTGCCTTCATCTTCGCTGATGCAACCTTCCAACCCAATTCCGGCATCTCTGCAGCGCCCACAAGGACGCTGGCGATCGCAACCCTTCTTACTCTTGCGGCAACGCTGGCAGCGCGGTTTGGTGGACAGGTCTTCTTCATCGGCAGCAAGTTGGTGTTGAAAATTGACAGTGGAAGGCTTCCTTGAAGGAGCCGGGCTGGCCATTTGAGCAGGTGCCGTCGCTTTCTGACTAGTTGTTGTTGAGGCGGCCTTCGGTTTGCGAGACGCAGTAGTAGTACGATTCTTCCCATTCTTGCTGGCTTTGGCAGGCGCCGGCTTGGGAGCGCGGGCTTTGCTGGAGGCGGTGCCGGTCGACTTCGTTTTCAGTTTCTTGGCCCGCGAAGACTCCTGGTCGTAAAGGGTGTCTTCCTCGTATTCGCTCTTGATCTGGCCATCATGGCGATCCTCCTGGCGGTAATCCTCATCTCCCTCATCGCCGCTGGGTTCGGTGCTGTCATAGCTGGGGAGAATGTCATCCAACTGCTTGTGCGTTCGCTTGATGTGTCCTGGAGGGAGAAGAGGGCTGGATTCGACCCGCTGTCTCGACCGGGCCGGAAGTTCGTCGTCCTCCTCGTTGTCACTGAACTCTCCTCCATCGCTGGTCGCCCCGGTGGAGGAAGCATCGGCAGCACCGCTGAAAGCGTCATCGAGTGTGGACGCAGAGTTGCGACCGTGCGAAAAGTTGGAGGCATCTCCCAGTCGAATCAATTGCATCGCAACGTCCTCGTCGGAGATGCAGCTGGCAATCGTGGGATCAGGGGTTGGGAGGACACCGGGGCCACCTTGCCGGCCAGCGGAATTCTGGTGGTGACCCGACGATGGAGCCGCGGGACGCTCGCGCAGTCGATGTCCATATTCCGGGAAGATCGGGGTCGTATACATGGAATTCCGAGATGAATTGCCACCATACGCCTGCTCATTGTAACCGAAACTTTGGGGGGAGGGCAACGGCGGCCGGGTGTTATAGGGACGTTGCGCGGGTCGTGCAAATGGGGATGGCTCTCCTTCTTGGCCAGTAGATCGGCGCTGCGGCGAGATGGAGGACGTGGACGTCGTCAGGGGCACCTGAGGTGGCGCAAACAGAGGCAGTTCCTAAGAAGACGTGCCTAGTCAGTTTTACAGAAAGATAAGCACGGTTGTAGGGGTAAACTGACCGAGCTTTCGAACTTGGGCCTCTTCCTACGACCATCCTGAAGGATGTTGTCCATGCTGATGTCGGAGCTGGCAAACTGCTCGCTTCTTGCTTTCTTAGAGCCCGCGACAGACCCATGACCGCCCTCACTGTCGCTGTATCCGGCCATTCCGTCGTCCTTGAAGCTGCCGTGGGCGCTGGATCCACGGCTCTTGTTACCGGCCCTGGATGGGCCTTTATTTTGTGATGCGCTGCGACGACCGCGACCAGGCGGAGACGTGCTACGTTTGCGAGCGACTCTTGACGTGGGCCGGGAGGGTGGTCGAGAGTACTCAATGGCCTGTGCTGATTGGGATGGCACCATCTGGAAGGGCTCCCCAAGGCTGGGACGTTTGCGAGCATCCAATGGACCCGATCCATAGTAATGCTCTTCATAACCATCGCCGTAGGCGTGCATTGGGATCACGCGCACATAGACGGTCATATTGTTTCTCAAGTTCTCATATCTGGCAATGAGTGTGGTCCCATGCTCATCCTCGAAGCTGACGCCGCTGGCAGTGCCATCGTAGATACCGTAGAAATTTTTAACGGTGGTCACGATGGAGTCAGTCGTATCATGAGGGTAGATCTGCACTCGCATTGGTATCCGTGCTCGAACCTTGGAGTTCTCATCCAGCAGGAGCTCGAAGGCGACATTCTTGGGAACAGGATTGCTGGGGGATTGTTGGTGAGAAGCAGAATTCCCACCGTACCGATCAGTGTCGGTGTGATTATCAGGCGGGGTGGAGTACCCCTCAGCAGCTCGAGGCTGCTGGTGCTGTACCGTTTGCATCGCAGGATGCTGATGGGCGGTTGAACAGCTGCAGCTGGGATGGGCGCCAGCAGCGCCTCTCTACGGAAGCGCGGTGAGGAGATGGGGGTCAGGCCTCCAGGCTATTCAGCCCTCGCCAACTTCATCCAAACCGTCGACTAGGTCGACGGAAGGGCCTTTGGATAATGACTTGTTTATTTATGAGGACTTCGATGGAATTGTTGAAATATGTAGTGTGCGATAGGAGGAGGGAGGGGATCCGAGTCGGGACAGCCGAGAATGGACGACGTAGGAAAATCTGGCATCGGAAAACAGATCAGCACAATCGTGTCCATGTGTAGTCTACTGGTTATATCGTATCGACAGGATATTGCGATTTGGGAACAGCAACGCCGGTTGAACGCAGAAACGATTGCTGGATGAGGGCATTGGGGGAGAGAGGCCCCCGAAGGTCGGATGACAATGGATGGAACTGAGACACACCTATTTCGAAGCAAAATATTCTGGAAGCAGTCGCCTTGGCCCAGGAAGCAAAACACGATGGCAATGTTCTAGCGACGATGGCGGTCGAGGGGGTTTTGAAGATGCTGCCTCTTTGGTGCAATTAGCGATGGCATCACAACCTGGATCTAGCAGCTGGCTGGCTTGGGGAGGGAGAGGGGAGGGTGCAGATCACAGACGGGACGATTCTACTAGACAAATACTTACCCGGCTGTTTATGGTAGTTGCAAATCTATGAGACCTGGGGAGGAAGAAGCGCGGATGAAGAGGCAAGCGTTCGTTGGGAGGTGAGGAGAGAGGGAGCCAGGTGGGTGTGAGTGTACGAGGTTTCACCTGAAGCGAAAAACGGCCTGGCCCGGCGACATGCTGGTCGGCGACATCAACCACATCATCACCCTTCCCCTCCACCACGCTTTCCCAAATCTATGTATTTTACAGGCCAAATCTGTTGGGTACTTTCTATCTACCTCTGAACATGCTTCTTGCGAGAATGTCGTTCGAGGATTGCGCAGCGCAGCGTCCATCTTCCGTGGGAGTCATCGGAATCGCATGGCTCTCGAGATGCGCATGCGCTCTGCACACGAGGCCCACGTAAGTCGAGTCAGTCAGTCCCGACCTGTCGCCCCCTCTCGTCTCTCTTCGGTTGTGCCCACTACCACTGGCAATTGACAGCATGGCCATTAAACTTATTGTCCAAGCTCTTAGAGTAATTATTGGAGGATTCCGTAAGCCCAGTTGGTGCCTTTTAAGTTGGCGAGTATACACCCACACCGGCAGAGATAGAGCACGACGAGTGGGCTGCTGTTGACTGAATCACCATCCTGCTCGATTTTGTCTAGAAGAGGACCTTGTTTTCCCTGGCTAACTGTTTGGAAGGACAAGCGCATAGGTCTGCGCTCACGAGTATGGCTTTGTGAATTGCGCTTGTCACCACAGTCAGTAGCAGGTACTCTACCATCCATGCGCTGGGAAGGCACATGAGACGGTGTAGACGAATCAATCGCTGCCCAGAATCGGGCGCCAGAGGAGCCCTGGTCTTTAGTAGAGCAATAAACATTCTCTCGGCAGATTTCCCCGTACAATCTGCGGCATTGTGCTGGGGTTCGTGGCAGGTAATAATATCTCATCCGAGTTTCTGCACAGAATGTGGCTATGCGACCATTTCTCATAAGCTCAGCACAGTCGAAACTATGAATACATGGCTAGGAAGCATGCGATCTCGGGCGCATCCAGAGGGCGCTTAAGTTAGATAACTCTATTTATGTTAAGAGGATGCTTTGTACCTGAAGCGATTGGTTTCAGGATTATTGGAACCCCTCCCGGCTGGCATGTTGCATCACGCTGCAACTGGGGCATGAACAACACACAACATACACACATCATCTACTTTCTATTCGAGACTTAGACTGGGTAATTTTCCGCTCCCGCCTCCTCGAATCTACCCGATCAAGAACAGACTATGAGCGGGGAGAGATGAGATACGATGTCCTCTCCCAAGGTCCTTTGCGCAAAGTATATTAATATTAATACAATGCGCAGTACCTCTGATGGATGATTAAGGTAGTTTGCTTCTGGCGCGATGGTAATTTTAGGTCTACCAATCGTCTAATTGTCCAGCCAGCCTGACTGATATGGACGAGCACTCTCTTAAGTACGTATACCTAGGTGGTCATGTCGTTCGCGGGTGCGGAGTACCTGCCAGGGTCCTCTGGCGCATCACCCATCCGCGGTAGCATCATTTCATCCGGAGGAGAGAGTGCCGGGAGAGATCTCCTGTGTGTTTCTGAAATTTGAGACGAAAGGGCGGGATGGCAGAAGCGCGCTCGGCGAATGGTTTGCCAGAGCACAATCAGACTGGGCACACCGAAGTTGCGCATATGCGATACTATTAGCTGTTACCGTCGGCGCTACGCCAACTTATCCATCCAGATGATCTCCGTGTCTGGGAACACAAATTAATCCGCGAGCTACGTTGGGGCTACAGGATCTGGCATCGAACAGAGGGAATCTAAGGACCCAAGGCACTGGAAAAGCCCTGGGCGAAAATCGGGATTGCAAAGCCGACAAAACTGCCAGAGTGGATTCTGCTTTTTCTCGACACCGCTCGTTCCGGCCGGCGATCCGTTGTGTCATTTGTGGCTTTGCGACACCGGCGCTGATGGAGGATCGGCAGCCAACGGGTTGGCATGAGGGGAGGGGTCGCCCATGGCAGAGTCGCCGTGCTTCAGAAAATAATCTTAAACATGTGTTCGTGAAAAGAGACGCAAGAGACTTGGTGACAAGCAGTTTTTGTTCCAGAAGCCGGGTGATGGGGCCTCTGGTGGGCCTGGATGATCTCCAGAGGTGAGGCGGTCATCAGGCCTGGAAGACGGTGGAAGTGATCACGTGGACACGCGTTCGCTTCGAGACGGGCCGACCCGGACCACGCGTCGAAGAGACCGTTTGCTGTACACGGATTTTTCTCAACAAAAACGTGCTTGCGCATTATGGAAATTGAGCCTAATACGATCGCATAGGTGTGTAGAATATTCAGACAATTTTATAGTAATTTTAGAGCAGTGGTGTTGTAGCTACGAGGAGAATCGTCCCCTCGGGCTGCTGCGGGGGGACGCGCCGCATGATGTCATTGCCAGGGTGGGGATGAAATCCTCTGCAAACAGTGCAAATGATTCGGTCCGCTGAGCGGATTAGTCAGCCGCCAACACGGCCCGAAGCGGCGCCGACGACCAGAACTGCGTGCGGAAAGACTAGTCCCATATAGGGCTAGCTTTGTTGATATCATCAAGCGCTGCCAAGCCTGCCACAAACACGAAGGGAGAAGCGATGACTGGCCAGTTCGTTGCCCGTCCAGAGGTCCCGCGACACCTGAGGCTGCACTGTCAACAAACATCTTGTTGATATGCCTTCCTCAACTGTCGCCTTCCTCTAGCCACCCCTCCTGTTTTCCCACCCATGGCGAAGAATCTCTAAGTCGCCTTGCATTCCTAGACTCTGAGGTCCTGTGGGAACGCAATTGGGCGAGAAGAAAGGCCGCCAGGCTTGTAAACATCATCGAGACGCTATTTCGCCTGGTCGGCAACCGCAGCGTCATTGTTTGCTAAAACGCCAGCAAGATAAACACGTCTCTGGATCTCAACAGGGACTTTCAACACTTTTCCAAGATGGACGCAAGGGTGTGTGATGAACTCCTTTCATGTTCCTTATCGTTTGGTTTTTTTTTCTTTGAAAATGCCTATCCCTTTCGTACTTCGCATAGGCGTTGTTTCCTATACTACGGATCACGCGACGAGGCGTACTTTAGCATCATCGCGCAGTTCCAATCCCCAATTCTATTTGTACTTTGATTCGGAGAGGATAGAATTCTGCTGACATTTGAATGTGTATCATAGCCTCAGCGAATTCGCGTCCGCGGAGACGAAAATGCACCTATCGGTGTGCCAGCCAACAAGACCATTCACCAGCGCAATAAGTCCACGCCTGCACTGTCGACAATGGTCCAGAATGGCGGTCTCAGAAATGCAGCGAAACGAACTGCCTTTGGAGATATCAGCAATGTTCGCTCGAGCAGAGACGACGCTTCTCTAGCTGGCAAGAATATACCACTCGCCTCACAAAAGACAGACAAAAAGCCGCTGGTTCTCTCCCAACCAGCTCAACGGCCAATGTCTGTCTCGGGTCTTAGGGGAGTCTTGAACAATGCCGCCGGCACCAAGAGCACCGATAACGTTGCAAAGCAGGGGCCTGCAGACAACTCTTCATCTCATCAGACGGCGAATAACCGCAAATTATTCACCAAGCGCAGCAACGCGGTCTTCAAGGATCCTCCGCCGCCAGTGGCAGAGACCAAGCCCACTACGGTCAAGCACACAATTGCTCGATCCAGTGATGGAGCCAAGCAAGAGTCCAGCGGTCGTCCATCGACGACTGCACGTTCTCAGCAGCAGAACAAGACCAACTTGCCAGAAACCCTACCAACGGGCGTTGAACCGTCAAAGCCATCCCGTGAGCCTAGTAACCTCGATCCCGAGCAATGCTCCGCTCTTCGTTCAGATGAGGTCTCCGTCGACGACACCAATGAGAGCAACGCCCACAGAGATTCGGAGGACACGGAGGATGCAAAGGAAAACAAGAAGCCTATTGCCCATGCCACTACGTCTTCTCTTCGAGAGCCTAGAGAACTTCGCAAGCCCGACATGCCGCGTGACTCGATTGATCTGGCACATGCGCGCTCCGACCAGGGTCTCGCTCACTCAGAGCCTGAAGAATACTGGGACGACGAAGATGAGGATAATGATGAAGACGATGGCTACACGACGGCACGTTCGTACCGTTCTCGTGGCGACAACACGACTGGCGGTGCAACTACGGTGCTCTTTCCGAAATACAACCAGAAGGTGAAGCGTGAGTTGGCACTCGCAAAACAGATTGTGGAGGCTACGCGCACCAAGGAAGATATCGAGGATGAGTACTGGGACACCAGCATGGTGGCGGAATATGGCGACGAGATTTTCGAGTACATGAGGGAGCTCGAGGTAACAACCGCGTCCATCGTTTCTTCCTTTGAGACGGATACTGACAGTTACTGCCAGCTCAAGATGCTGCCCAACGCTCACTACATGGACAACCAGGCAGAGATCCAGTGGTCGATGCGGTCTGTTCTCATGGATTGGTTGGTACAGGTTCACCACCGATTTTCGCTCCTACCAGAGACATTGTTTCTTTGCGTCAATTACATCGATCGCTTCCTTTCGTGCAAAATCGTGTCGCTCGGTAAGTTGCAGCTGGTTGGCGCAACGGCGATCTTTATCGCTGCCAAGTACGAGGAGATCAACTGCCCGTCTATTCAGGAGATTGTTTACATGGTCGATGGCGGGTACACCGTCGATGAGATTCTCAAAGCGGAACGCTTTATGCTCAGCATGCTGCAGTTTGAGCTTGGGTGGCCCGGTCCAATGAGTTTCCTGCGACGAATCAGCAAGGCTGACGACTACGATCTCGAAACGCGCACTTTGGCCAAGTACTTCCTTGAGGTCACGATCATGGACGAGCGCTTTGTGGGAAGCCCGCCTAGTTTCGCCGCTGCAGGGGCTCATTGCCTCGCCCGGCTGATGTTGAAAAAGGGTAACTGGGTAAGTGCGAGGCCACTGGTCAGGGCAGTCTTGAGAAGTGCTTTGCTGACATGATTCAGTCCCCTGCTCACGTATATTACTCCAATTACACATATTCGCAGCTGCACCCGCTCATTACTCTCATTCTCGAGTGCTGTGAAAACCCCCAAAAGCACCACGCCGCCATTTATGAGAAATACGCGGACAGGCGGTTCAAGCGTGCATCCCTCTTTGTTGAGGCCGAATTAGCCAAAGGCTTTCGTATTCCTGATATTTCCAAGGAGAGCTCTTGCTATCAGTTTAGCTAGGCTCTATCATCGACGATGATTCACACACACCTAAACGGAAACCTTCCTGCTCTTAATATATCGTCGAAGAGCAATGACATTAGCTACTTATTTCCCATGTTTTTTTTGTTTACTATCGGCGTCCTGGGGGGTCATTCGGTCCATGACGGTGGTTAGGGAATCGGCATCAAGTCTCCATCCGAAGGGCACATGACTGTTCAGAAAGAGCCACTCCTCTTCTTTTTCAAAAAAGTCATGCTTCGTTTCTTTACTCTTTCCTTTGTTTGTTTCCATACCTTCGTGCTGTTTTATTTTCTTTGTTTTGTTTTTTTTTTCTTGAATGAACAAACGTTCCAAGGCAGGCGGAATGGTGGTGATTGAAGGGTTCAGTGGGGTCTCTAATAAGTGCGGCTTATCAATCGGGCAGGGCAAGGCAAGGAGTTCAAGGCGTCAGTCATTCATTCGGTCGGAGGAAGGAGACGCTGGGTGGGTAATGACAGAGGGTCAGGCAAATTGAAAGGGGGCTTGATATCATCGGTGGTCAATTCCTTTTTTTTTCTTTCGTCATCTTTTCAGTTTTTCAGTCAGTCAGAAGGCTGTCAAACAATTAACCAACCATTACATTACCTGTCCGCCCACCCGCAGCAAGCAGGGGGTTATCACGAGCACGGGCGCGAACAAGCTTTTTTTTTTCCTTTCCTGTCAGTGTCAACAGCAGCCAGCCACGCTATGTCATATGCCATGAGTCTTTCTCTCTCTCCTTGCGTTTTTTGTTCTGATTGTTAGGAGTGAGTGAGTGAGTGCTGTCTATCTTAATGGGTTTTCCTAATACTTCTCATGTCTTTAGTCGTAATAGTGAATAGAGTACGCTGTTTTGATTTATCCTTTTCTTTTCTTTTTCTCTTCTAAGGGTCAATCTATCTATCTATCTATAGAGGATGGTGACGCTCTTTATATATGGTAGTTATTTCTTGACAGACTCCTTCTCTCAACTACTATTTTGTCGATGCCTGGTATCTGAGATACGCCCACGCCCTGAGGCATCATCATAGATAATGGCTTCACCTTGAGACATTTGCAAAGATGCTATTTATGTAGAATTCAATGGAATCACCCATAATTTTGGGTATTGGGTCTATATAAAAAGCCCCGCCTGGCCAATGGAGAGCTTCCTGAGTTTTATCTATCTTAGTTATATTACTGTTCACATAGGATTTATTTGACTGCTTGCTTGGTTCTATGAGAACTCGCCTGTATTCGCTGACACTGTTCAACAGCCTGATCTCTCTTATCTTTCTCTGTATCTCTCTATATAATAGTATATATACACACTTTCAGAGGACGCAGTCAGTTTACATTCCGTCCCGAAAAAGTGAGGTAATGTCCAAGAAGATGGAGGTATCTATCTACGCAGTATGTATAGATATAGATGATGTTTCTTCCTCTTTTTTCTTTTATTGATCCAACCCATTAAATTCCACCAATCTTTTGACAATGTCGATTACTCTAGCCTCGTGGCCTCGTACCTCGTTATCGTTCTCGGCAGGACCCAACGATGGGTTATCGATCCGACTCGCCAGGACATCGTCCAGCATCATGCGGAGGCGCGAGATGAGTACCCCGATGCGCGCCCAGCCGCGGAGACGCAGCCAGCCGTCGACGATGAGGCCGCGGCCCTTGGTGTCGAGGGCGATGGGGCCGGCGAAGAGGAGTAAGGAGTAGGCGTTGAATGCTATATCATATCACGTCAGTATCCTATCTTGGAGTGTCATGCAGCATGCTAGCTAGGGGTTGATCAAGAGAGGAAGAATAGTGCTTGTACTTACGTGTCAGCTCCCGAATGAAGACCTTGCTCGTCGCCATTTTCGAAAAGTAGCTCAGATAAGAAGCTCCACCCGAATAGCTCTGCGCAGAGAACAGGCTGGAGCTCGGGTGGATAAAGACACGCCCGTTCTCCTGGTTGAAATACTTGATTGTACGAGCGTCCGGGTCGAGCTCGACCGTGCCCGTCATCGATGCGGCGAATTTCTTGTCGGGAAAACTGATCTGGGCGATTTGCGGGTTGAATGCCCCCGCAATCAACGCCCGGAGGAGTCGTGTGTTATTCCCATTGCGATCCCAGCGACTTGGGGATGTGCCTGATGCTGAGCTTGTCGTCGGGTCCTTGTAGTCCACGGGAAGTATGCCGACGTCTTTCAACGAGGTCAGGAATTGGGCCCGGTTGGATGAGATATCCCGGAGGGTCTGGTGGGAGAGGAAATTGTCCGAACACCACGACTGCGTCTGCCAGTAGCTCTGGGTTCTCACCCGGTCCGCCCACTGTCGATAAGCTGAGAGATCTGTGATAACGTCGCCGTCGCCCTTGGAAAAGGCTGCCCTGGCTGCTGCTGCTTCGTCACGCTTCTCGCGAGGGGAAACGAAAGGGCTCTTCACTGTGAGAATCGCGGCAATGGTGACACACGCATCAATGCAACCAAAGATAGAGCCGTACACCATTAATTTGGCGCAGCGCAAATCAGCGGGGATCATGGACAGATACCGCCCCAGAGCGGTCAGTTTCTGATTATCCAACGCACCGATGCGATGTAATAGATCCAGGGCTCCTTCGACTGCAACGCTTTCAGGAGGCGTTAATGTCTTTGAGAGGAACGACGCAGCGTCTTGTATGCCTCTCATGGCCAGGACCGACAAGCAGAGCTGTTCGAGAGGAACTCGTCGGATTTCAGGCTCCGGTCGCGCAGGCATGTTGGATTCTGCCGTCCTGGTGTAAAGCTTGTAACATGTTCCCGCTCTTACACGACCAGCTCGACCACGTCGTTGCTTGCAAGCTGCTTGGGAGGCCCACACTTCTTGTAACCTTACCACGTTGTCTTTCGGATCATAGCTGGTTTCTTTTACTCGACCAGTGTCAATTACGGCGACAATGTCTTCAATGGTGATGGATGTCTCAGCAACGTTTGTGGCTGCGATGACTTTCCGTTTGCCTTTCGGGGGCGCTAGGAAAACACGCCTTTGCTCTGCTGGAAGAAGAGATGCGTGTAATGGCAAGGCGTGCACATTCGGAATCGTCTTCAGCGCAGCCAGACATCGATCAATCTCCATAGTACCGGGCAAGAAGATCAAAATTCCGCCAGGTTCATTTCCAAGCTGCGAGTCGATGTATCGAACGGTAGAGGCGATCAGATCATAATTGATACCCATCCCAAGATTGCGCAGGGTTTTCCCTAAAGACTCCTCTTTGACAGTGACATTCATATCTGAGTCTTCATCCAAAGATGACGACGAACTGAACCCCGTCTGTCGTATCACGTCGTCAAGATAGTAATCTTCCACAGGAAATGTCCTTCCAGGGATGTTGACCCGACCAACACGGTCATGTCCACCAAAATATTGAGTGAAAATATCTGCATCCAATGTGGCACTCATCAGTATTACCTTGAGGTCCTTACGATATTTCAAAACGTCCCTGAGAAGCGCGAGGAGGAAATCAGTGTCGAGGCTGCGCTCGTGCACCTCATCCACCACAACGTGGGTGATGTCTGCGAGGGAGGAGGCAATGTCATCATCGGGACCCTGTCCCGTTTGGATTCGGCGAAGCAGAACTCCAGTAGTCATAAATGTAATTTTGGTTATACCGGGCTTGACTTTCGAATCGCCTCGTATGATATATCCAACTTCCTCGCCAACAGAAGAACATCGTTCGTCGCTAACACGGTCCGCAAGGCCGAGGGCGGATATCCTTCTGGGTTGCGTACAAACAATGTTGGCTACATCCCCGAGATCGCGCTTAATCATATCATCCAGCAAGAACTGTACTGACTGAGTACTCTTCCCGCTTCCTGTTTCGCCAGATATGATTATCACTTGGTGCGAGTTGACGGCCTGCAGGATGGCATCCTGCATGGCCCAAGCCGGCAACGACTCCCTTTTCCGATTCATCTCTCTCTGGGCAGGCGTAGCCTGTTTCTCTTCCCACGCTTTACGGATAGAAACGCTACGGGCAGAACCAGGCCGCAGGTCAAGACTCTTGGGCTGCTTGCGCGCGGGTCTTATAGGTAGTTGTGAAACTGCTGTGGAACTCTGCAGGGGGATAGCCAGCCGAGAGATATCACGCAATTTGCCTGGATTTTCCAATATTCCAGGCAAGTTGGCTTCCAACCAATCTATTATATTGAAGATCATGGGCTGACCCGCAAGGTTCTCTTCAGCATGTTGTACAGCCTGCCGGGTGGCACTTAGCCGAATATATGCAGGCAGGCTTTTTGCCAATATTGAAGTAACTGGAGGCGTTGAAGGATAGTTACGGGAGGGCTTTTGGAATCGGAATGTGACTGTCTCTGAGATATTGGAAATTTCTCCTTGGATCTCACACACTGTAGGGGACAGTCGTTTGTAACGATCACCAAAGATGGCCTCCAACGTGGGTTGTTCCTCTTCCCAAGCATCGTCGTCCTCGATAGAGACACTCGGAGAATGCATTTGCGCGCCATTGACAAGGGTATTTTGCAGATAC
Organism: Rasamsonia byssochlamydoides; assembly: GCF_041956645.1. Lineage (NCBI taxonomy): Eukaryota > Fungi > Ascomycota > Eurotiomycetes > Eurotiales > Trichocomaceae > Rasamsonia > Rasamsonia byssochlamydoides. Next base: position 392,588 of record NW_027192390.1, on the reverse strand, counting down.
TCCGCAGCCAGACCTTCATCTCCACCTTGATTGTCCAGAACTTGGGCGCACAGATCGACCGGATAACCCGCCGCGGCCAGCCTTTTGATTTTGGACTCTCGAACAAGGTCACCGCTTGCAAGACTAATCCCTGCCGCGTAACCTTCTGGAAGACTCCAGCGGGGGAGATCATCTTCAGGAACATATAGCAAAAGCCATTCCAACACCTCTTCGCGGTCCTTACATTCCATAACGGCCTCTTCGACATGGCTGCGGCGAAATCCCAACTGAGCAAATTCGTCGACAATTTCTTTACGCTTTTCTTCGGGAATCTGGACGCCATAGGGATTCCATATCGCGTGTTGTCTCAAAAGCTCTTCAATATCCCGCCGCATTCTGGTTCCCATGTCCACTTTGGGTGCCTGAGACCAGATTTTCCCTCCTCCCTTTGTATCGCCACCGGTCCCCAGGCCCAAGTCGATCGCACTTTCTTTTGCTTTCGCTTGTGCTTTTCTGCGCTCTGCTTCTTTCTTCGCAAGTTCTGCTGCGGCGCTCTCCCGCTCCTGCTTGGCCAGGAACGGGTCCGCTTCATACAACCAGCCGTTACCCTCTTTTGTAGCTGCATTCTTGAGATCCATGAAATCCTCCTTCCATAATTTCCTATAAGTAGGCGGCATCATTGTATGTAGATTTCGCATATTGCACACACGGAACAGAGCATATGCGGCCGCAAAGTGGCGAGCTTCGAGCGCGGTGGGTTGAACTGCAAGGTGCTTGTGCGTTGAAGGAAGTTTCATTGGAATACTGATCAATTCTTTTGTCTTGGGATCAACCTTTCTTAGTATGACCGTTGAAACAAACCCATCTTGGGTTTTGTCCTTTTGCAAATAAGGTCATTAGCTTGCTGAAGCACGTGTGCAGGCTAAGGGCCATACCATGGTATATTCTGGCTTCTCCCATTTCTGCTTCTGACAATGCTCTGATAGCATGTTCACCGGAAGCTTTCCCGTCCATGATGCACCACCGATCACTTCCTTCGCCGTGGGCTTCTTTGGAGCATCAGATTCGTTTTGCGGCGCGTTCGCATTCTGAGCAGACCGTTCGGCGGCTGCTTTTGCCTGTTTGGTCCCAGGCTTCGGTCCTCCACGGGCGCTGCCCTTCGATTTTGGGCCCATTTTGCAACACAAACGTGCGCAAGAGAGCGATTAAGACGCCCGTGGAGACGTTCCAGCGAATCTACAATTCGCAGAGAGCTCGCCGCTGTGTTGCGGAGCAAATAATTAATCATCTTAAATTCCCCAGGCTAGCTTTGTCCCGCACTAGACCATATCGGGCTGATACTGGTGGCGGGGAACTTACCTACGTTGGGCCTGGAGCTTCCCCTCAATATGTAACTCCTCGTCGAGTCTCGTGCATCATGGCGGACATGTCCGGATCAGATCCTTCAGATGTTGAGGCCCCGGGGCATCGAGAGGCTGTGCCTACACAGTCAGCTCCAGAAACGGCTGGAAAACGAAATGCTTGTAATCCTCAATTCCTCATCGTGTTGCTGTCCGAACCGACTGACGTCTATCACCAGTCACTGAGCTCATGTCGCCTAAAAACAAACAGCTGAAGCAGGCGGAGACAAAAAACATTAAGGCTCCCTCCAAACACACACATACGTCCCATTTCAAACCGCGTGATGCGCTCGGAGCTTACATTGAGAAGCCGGAATCCTACCCTCCTTCAACCGTAGTCTACTACAATGACGATTTTGTCGCAATCAACGATCTGTACCCGAAGTCATCGCTGCATCTCCTTCTCCTTCCTCGGGACCCCGAAAAGTCTCTCATGCACCCTTTTGATGCATTTGAGGACACGGAGTTCCTGGACAAAGTTCGGGCCGAGGTGAAGAAGCTCCGCGCGTTGGCGGCCGGCGAGCTGCGAAGGAGATACGGCAAGGAGTCCGCACAGGAGAGAGCGCGGCAGGAAGCAATGGACAAGGATCCCCCGGTGGATGAGCTGCCGCCTGGCAGGGACTGGGAGCGTGAAATCATGAGTGGGATCCATGCGCACCCGTCCATGAATCATCTGCACATCCACGTCCTGTCTGTTGACCGGCATAGCGATCGGTTGAAACACCGCAAACACTACAATAGCTTTACGACCCCATTCTTCATCGATCTGGATGATTTCCCGCTCGCGAAGGATGATGTGCGGAGGCATCCTGGAAGGGAGGGTTATCTGAAGCGGGACTTCATTTGTTGGCGATGTGGAAGGAACTTTGGTAACAAATTCCAGGAATTAAAGAACCACCTAGAGGAGGAGTTTCAGGAGTGGAAACGATTGTAGGGATTCGCAAAAATTTATCGACGAAAACCAATCGTGTCTTGAACAGTAAACATTGTAGCCGTATTTTACACTCATGACCAAAATCCATGACGACGTCGAATTCATTGGCAATTCGAGCTGTTTTCAAAGGCAGCCCAGAAATATAGTTTGTCTAAGATGACAGGCGACCGTGCGGAACACAGCGAAAAAATTGCATATAATACATCTCCCCACTGAATGGTAATGGTTAACCAGTGCCTCTCTTTTTAGAATAAAAACCGCATTATGAGAGGTCCAGTGCCTGGGATGAACTCGAGCACTCCGCTTCAGCATACATATGACAATACCTCTAGAGCTTGATATCACATGTAGTCAAGACAGAGAATCCAATCCCAGAGTATGTCGGTCAGGCGGTGCTTCGGGTAGGGAATAAATCAGGCACGGCTCTTGCTCTTGGATCGTGCACCCTTCACTTTCCGTGCCTCGGGTCTCTGGATATGGTGAGGCGGGATCCACTCCGCATTGTAGGTGGTTGCAGAAGAAACGGCGGTAGCACCGTTCGCAGCATCAGTAGACTCGGCCTTCTTTGCGCCACCAGCGAACTTCTTGTCACCACCCCTGCCCCTGCGCTTCTGTGGGAAGTACGGCGCAATCCAAACCGTGTAGAAGAAGTAGACGATGCCCGCGAAGAAGGCCAGGAGGAAGAAGTAGAGGAAAATACTGTCCAGGAGTTAGCAGTGATGAACAATCAACCAACTTCGAGGCTCTGATCTCACATTTGGGGGTCAAAGATGCTAGTCTCTGGCTCGACAACGCTCACGGTGCCATTGAACGCCTGGAGAGTGAAAAACTGTCCTTGGCTGTTGCTGATGACCGAGGCCAGGGTCAGTGTCAGGTCCTGGGGGTGCATTTCCGTTGCAAAGCTGTAAGGGAGAGTCTCCTTCTGACCCGCCGGAATCTCGACGCCATATCTCGTTGTCGTCAGATTACGGACGATGCGGCTGTTTTCGTCCGGAGTCCAGAGACTTCCGCCGATGAAATTCACAGTCACAGGAGCATCCTCCTCATTGCTGAAGGATAGCAGGGCCTGCGTCGGCTGCCCGTTGACGAGCTTGATGCCGAAGATTTCAGAGGCAGGGAAAGAAGCCTGGACGGAGACAGCCAGCGTCGGGGCCTCAGCAGGTGCCTCGACCTTCTCGGGCTCTTCCTAAATGCCATTCGCGTCATGTGAGTATATCGATATTCAGTCGCGAAAGTTAAGAGCTGGAATGGACCTACTGTCGCACGACCACCGGCAAACAGGGCCTGAAGCGAGAACAGCGCCAGGGGGAGGAAGGCGAAGCGACCCATTATGACTGTGACCGGACCGACACGGGGTGACAACAAGACGAGAGAGAAATGCTACAAGCCAGAGTAGGACAGGCCAGGAAGAGGAATTCTGGAAGATTGACAGGTTGATTTTCTCCACGTAGCCTTACGCCTGAATGGCCGAAACTGCCAGCAATTAGCGCTACACCGCCTCTCGGGAGTTTGCTTCGTTTGTCGCCAACAAAGAGCATGGATTGCACGCCGCTTGCCAATCACGCTGCTAAGGCTTTGGCTTGCATCCCCGCACATTGCCCGTGATTTGGCAAGCGGGCCCCAGGGTTGGCGGTTTAGCGCCGTGCTATCAATCTCAGACACAAAGGTGAGGGCAGCACCAGAAATCTCACAGAGAAGCATTCACTTGCTGGATATCTATTTTAACTGTTGAGCTGTGGAAGCCCAGGCTGAAGTCCTTCATTCCCCTCTTCTGAGAAATTTCTGTTCTTGCCCCTCTCGTCCCTTTTCCTATTCTTATTAGCTCAACTTCCAGAGCTCTCCGGAAGCTACCAAGCTTGAGAATGCCAGGCATCAGTGCTCAAGCGTTCTGGGAGCGCTATGAGCGAGTCAAGGCGATAGAGCAGAGCAAAAATGATCTTATTGAGGTAAATAGACATTTCCTTCCTGCTTTATCTTAGTTCCATCTCTTCTCGTTCTCATCGTAAGACCACCAAACCCAGGAACTCTTACACCGGTTGAGCGAGCTAGAAAAAGCATACCAGCAGGAGAAGCTCGACCATGAGCGGGAAACACGTTTTAATCGTGACATCCAAATTCATGAGATGGAACTGATGGATCAGATAAAGAGAATTAAGAAAATTATGGTAAGTGTTTGCATTCCTTCAGTACATTGCTGATCACTAATCATGTGTGCCCTCATTGCCAGGATCGTGAACCTTTCATTATTGTCCTGTTGGATGGTGATGGCATGATATTTCAAGATCACTTCATTCAGAATGGTGAACAAGGCGGCAAAGATGCTGCAAATCAGCTTTGGGCCGCCTTAACCCAATACGTATCGCGAAACCTTCCAAACGTCTCCTCACCCAAAATAATTACGAGAATCTATGCAAATGTGAAGGGACTAGGCAATGCCTGTTACCAGGCCGGCATTATTGATACGCCTTCGCTGATGGAGGATTTCGTCCGGGGCTTCAATGAGAGTCGGTTGCTTTTTGATTTTGTAGATGTCGGATCTGGTAAAGATAGGGCCGATGATAAAATTGCAGGTACGTGCCGAAAGTTTGGAGTTTTTATTTTTTTTATTCCCCCTCTTTTTTGTAGGAGAAATACGTCATTGCGAGTATATACTGTCTCTTCGATTGATTTCCTCTCTGGCCAAGTGCCCAATCCATGGTAATGGCCATGCCCCCGTCGTGAATCCCAAGCTGACTACGATGTGGAACCAGAAACTTTTAAACTCAATTTATACAATTGTCACTGCCATCAGATCTTTTTGGGATGCTCTCATGATAATGGATACGCTCGACTCCTGGAGGAGACGCTGGCAGATTTGGAACTCACAGGGCGGATATCACTCATCGAAGGAGTTCCTTTCGAGAGAGAACTCGAATCCATCAAGGCTTCTTATCGTGTGACACAGTTCCAGGACTTATTCCGAACCTCCAAGCTTACTCCAAGTATGGCTTTCAAGGGAACTCCCAAGACTCAGGTTGCACACCCATCGTTGCTTTCACCCCACCAGGGACCAGCTTCACTCACTAGGACCTCCACCAATACAACCTCTTCCAGCTCCAGTACTCCAGGTTCCTCGTGGGCTTCTGTGACGGCATCGAACCCCGGGGATATTTCTCTTCAGTCTTCTAAACCGGTCAATTCGTCACCGCCGAATGTTGTGGAGCGAAATAAGTATGGCCAGCGAATCGATCGCTTCGAGTTCAAGTCTATTCCAAAAGAGGAGCTGAGCCGCATCAAGAAGATGAAACTGTGCAATCTCCATTTCCTGCTGGGCGACTGTCCGAATACGAATTGCCATCATGACCACACCCACAAGCTGACAAAGAATGAGCGGGTTGTCTTACAGGCAGTTGCTCGCATGACCCCTTGCCGTTTTGGGATGGAGTGCGATGACCCTAAATGTATTTACGGCCACCGTTGTCCACTAAGTGAACCTGGTAAGAAGGATTGCTTCTGGGGCAACAGTTGTCGTTTTGAGCCCTCCCAGCACGGCATTGATACCACAGTCGTCAAAGTTACTAAAATATGAAAATCTGACCTGGTCTCTGGCGGCATCGTGCTCTGGATACCCCTTTTTCTGACAGGAAGCGTTGGCGTATTTTTGAGTCTTTCAATTCATTGGTTTTCTTCCTGATAGTATGACGTGGGTACCTTGAGCCGGCTGCGAAAATTCTTTGCCATAATATACCCTGCTTCTATCCAGGCGTCGCACTTATTATCAATTACTGATCATGCCCCTCAGGAGAAGATGAGAAAGAGGGGGGGGTTTTTTTTAGTGACAAACACACTTCGGGAGATTAATTTAAATTAGTTATCTGGAAGTATTAGTAAAGCCATAGGTATCCGTATCCATCTCTTCGAGCCCCAAAAATAAAATAACCTCATAATTAATATAGTAGTCGTTACATAATCGTAGTCCCATGCAGAGCAAATCTCCTTTCCCAACCAAGGCAGCCACTCTTGTGACGACCACCGTCCTCATCGTCTGTCATTGCGTCTTCGTCGTGCTGCCCATGGCGACGCGTCACATGACATGAACATTGGACACCATATTCTCTCACGCAGCAGGTGAATGGTTTCGAGGAGGGGGGGTTTTCAAGATCGATTCTCCCATCGGGACTGGCGTTTTTGCGCTCTTCTAGATCTCCCCATAGAATGAAAAGCTTTTCCCTTAGCTCGTGGAGTCTGTGCGGGTGTTTTCGGAGGCTGGTTTTATTGTCAGTCACATCCAATTCATTTAGACGATCGTCCAGCTCTCGGGATGTTGGTGACGGTGGTTGTGGTTTTTTCTAGGACTTACTCGACAGCGTCAAGCCTGAGCAGATGCACGGCCTCATTTCCCCATACGAAGAGCTTCATTCGGTCTCTGGGCTGCCCGGGAGGAGCTGGTTTCGCGTCCTCGACGAGGAGACAGAACCGCCATTCCCAGCTGCGACGACGACGCCGACCGGCATTTCCTTCCGTGACCGACTCGTCATCATCATCATCACCATCACCATCTCGACCGTCGCTGTCAGAATCGGAAAGGACCAAATATTCAGGATTGTACGGAACGGCGAAGTCTTCGAGCTTTGGGGGGAAGAAATCTACAACGCGGACAGTGGCGCGGTAGGTGAGGTTTTGAAAGGGTAGCCTATACTCGATGCCACCTGGTAGGGAGTTGTTGTGTGTCTCATTCATCAATATATCCGTAATCGATCGACTGGGAAGGCTAGGACGCCAGGCTTTGACTGTGTGACGGTCAGATATCTCCTCAACAGAAAGCAAAAGCGCGAGAAGAGCTTACTGTTGCTGTTAGGTTCATATCTTTTGACGTTGAGGGTCGTCATTATCTCGGTCTGGCCCTCTTCCCTTACTGGTTGCTTTTTCTGCTGTTGCTCTTTCTTTCTCTTCTTAGCACTCTTCTTCGAATCCCGTTCTTGCTGGCCGTCGTCAAGGTTCCCCAAATCTTTTGCCAGTTGAGCCTTATCCAGCTTATGGCGCTTCCAGTACTCTTGCTTCCTTTTCTTAAGTTCCTTGACACGTGGATCGTCGTCATTATCTGCAATCAGGCTGACGCATATTTTGTCGGGATAGACACGGTCGCCATGAATGCGGCCATTTATCATCCCATTACCACCCTCTGGCTGCTTAATGTGAACGTTACGCAGGTACACATAATCTCCTTCTTTCACGTTCTGTTGGGCGAAATAAGCGTGGGGCTGCCAAAGTGTTACTTGTAGGGTCATTCGTCCAAACGGTCCTTGCCAACGTCTTTTCGGGCGTGGTCTGTAACCATATTCGTCTCCTGGACGACCTTGGTCTTCATCATCAGACTGGGCATATTCGAATAACGCCTTATTTGTGGTATAGTCTGTAACGTAGAGCAGAAACTTGTCCTGCTCGGGAAATGTCTTCACCACATGAACGACAAGATCTACGTACACCTCGCCAGAGACGTCCTTGATCAGTGAAAAACTTCGTTTTTTGATACCGGTGGTCTTTTCGCGAGATACAGCCTGTGTCACGGAAGGCCGCTTGTCAGGGGTCTCTTGGCGAGGTTGCTCTGTGGACCTCGCCTGAACAAGATTCAGCAAGGAATTTGCGTACGCCTTCTCTTGCGGAGTCGGCTCAACAGAGTTGGGACTGCAGATGAGAGAAACCGAGGGCCCCGATTCCTCGCGCTGACGGAAAATGGCCCATGGGACCCTATCCCATTGCGTAGCCACACCTAGCAACGCCCCTTGGTGAGGTCGTATCTGCGACGCGTCAGTGTCGACACGGACGGTAGGTCGCTTTGAATAGACTGACCCTAAGATTCCGCAGCAGGATTACATCGTGGAGTCTCAAGTCGGGTAAGAAATGTTCATTATCGTTGAAATACTTGATCTTGAGTCCGTCCCAAGACTTCGTTTCCAAGTCTGAGTCTTTGATGGTAAAAGTGACGACTAATGAAGAGCCGCGGGACCGAGTTTTGTCCAGGCAATCCACGACAACTCCTATCACATTGACATAGCCCTGTCCTGACCGGGCAGTGTTGACACCAACAAATTTCGGCGGAAGAGATGGCAGTGATGCGGGCATCGTAGGTTGTATCGTAGCTTATATCAATCCCGAATGACCGATTTCCATTAGCATTCACAAGTCCAAGATAGCCCCGAGTACTGTAACTCGCGGGCAAAGCAGAGAACCAATAGACCAGAAGAGTAAGACTGAAAAATCTAGACCTTGAGAGATCAAAACACCATCAAAAGGCTATCCAAATTGCCGGTACAAGGCCTGGTTCATTGCAGACACCTTCCTGGGAAGCTCCGATGGCCAACAGCTTCACCCATGGTGGGCCTATCAGAGTGCAGAGGCGGCATTCATTCACCTTGCCGGGCGTGTTCAGTTTCAGCCACAGCTGCAGGCCAGGTGGCAAGGCAGAGTGTCTTTGTCTGGTCTGGACTGCTGTGGGTAGTTAGGAAAGTTATTTGTTATTGCTCTTCCTCGTCCGGTCGGGCGCTAAATTCGCTTAGGCGGAAGGTGGCGCTTAATCAGGAAGTGACTGGAAACAGCCCAATCATCCCGTGAGCAACCCACCTCAAAAGCATCAACACATTTTTCCCCTCCTCCACCAACTCTGCCCGCACCTCCCCCCTCACTGCGCCTTACTCCCCTCCCCTCCCCCCCAAGCCTGGGATTGCAGACTTTTATCTTCTTCTAGACCCGTGCACACCAGACTTTAACACAACTGCATCTGAAGTCCAGCAACCATGGCGGATCGTTACATCCCAGAGCATCGCCGTACCCAGTTTAAGGCGAAACATCAGTTCAAGCCAGACGAGCTCCGTCGTCGCCGCGAAGAGCAACAGGTTGAAATTCGGAGGCAGAAGAGAGAAGAGAACCTTGCCAAACGACGAGGCATCCAAACCCGCGATGGTGGAATCGGTGTTGGAGCTGGCCAGGTTGCCGCCACCGACAGTGATGAAGAAGAGGGGAACTCCATTGAGAATGAGGTATGTTTTTATTGCTAGATTTCTCTATCTTCTATTCTGTAATTTTTTTATTTTTTATTTTTGTTTCGCCTTTTTCTGCCACAGGGATCACACCTTGCTTAATATTAATATTGACATGGATCTCTAATGGTGTTTGTTTTGCTTGCGCACGCATAGTCAATATGAAGGGAATAATGGAGCTGACCGTTGTCTGTGTCTTTTTTAGCTCAATGTGGAGCTCCCGGAGATGGTCAAAGGAGTCTTCTCCGACCAGATCGATGAGCAGATTCAAGCTACCACCAAGTTCAGAAAGCTCCTGTCGAAAGAACGCAACCCTCCCATCGAGCGGGTCATCGAGACCGGTGTCGTGAGCCGCTTCGTGGAGTTCCTTCGATCTCCTCACACCCTGGTCCAGTTCGAAGCAGCGTGGGCCTTGACCAACATTGCCTCTGGCTCTGCTCAGCAGACTCAAGTTGTTATTGAGGCTGGCGCCGTGCCCATCTTCGTCGAGCTCCTCAGCAGCCCAGAGCCCGATGTTCGGGAACAGGCAGTCTGGGCTCTCGGTAACATTGCCGGTGATAGCCCTCAGTGCCGTGATTATGTCCTCGCCGCTGGCGCTCTCCGTCCTCTTCTGCAACTGATCAGTGAGGGCCGGAAGCTGAGTCTGCTGCGGAATGCTACATGGACTCTGAGCAACTTCTGCCGCGGCAAGACCCCGCAGCCGGACTGGAATACCGTAAGTGATACCACGCACCAACTGAAAACTGCTATTTGTGGTCGACCTTGCTAACAAACTGATATAGATTTCGCCTGCTCTGCCCGTTCTCGCCAAGCTGATCTACATGCTCGATGATGAAGTTCTTATTGATGCTTGCTGGGCTATTTCTTATCTGTCGGACGGCTCGAACGACAAGATCCAGGCAGTCATTGAAGCAGGAATCCCTCGTCGCTTGGTCGAGCTTCTGATGCATGCTTCCACCTCCGTTCAGACCCCCGCCCTGCGGTCCGTTGGAAACATCGTCACCGGCGATGATGTTCAGACCCAGGTCATCATCAACTGTGGTGCTCTGCCCGCGTTGCTTTCTCTTCTCAGCTCCACCAAGGATGGAATTCGCAAGGAGGCCTGCTGGACGATTTCCAACATCACTGCCGGAAACTCGGCTCAGATCCAGGCCGTGATTGACGCTAACATCATTCCCCCGTTGATCAACTTGCTGTCCAACGGTGACTTCAAGACACGTAAAGAAGCGTGCTGGGCCATCTCCAACGCTACTTCTGGTGGTCTCCAGAAGCCAGACCAGATCCGCTACCTTGTCTCTCAAGGATGCATTAAGCCTCTGTGCGATCTTCTCGCGTGCCCAGACAACAAAATCATCCAGGTGGCCCTGGATGGTCTGGAGAACATCCTCAAGGTGGGCGAGATGGACAAAGAAGCTGCCGGTCCTGGCGAGCCCGCTGTCAACCGCTATGCTCTCTTCATCGAAGAGGCTGGTGGTATGGAGAAGATCCACGATTGCCAGAACAATGCCAACGAGGAGATCTACATGAAGGCGTACAACATCATCGAGAAGTACTTCTCCGATGAGGATGAGACTGCTGGTGACATCGATGAGCTTGCTCCCCAACAGACTCAAACTGGATTTGCCCTGGGTACCACTCAGCAGCAACCAGGCGGTTTCAACTTCGCCAACGGCGGTGATTCCATGGATATGTAAGCATGGATCTCCACCAGAGATTGAAGAAAGTGGAGCGACACTGCCCCAGGGCGTATTCGCCCTCCAGGCCGGCATCACCTCTCGACACAGCGCCGCCTTCACGCTCAGTTGTGCGATCAAGCTAAAGCTGGGACCTTTGAAGCTGTCTTGATCGAGGTCTACCCCCTTCAGCTCTTCGAGCTTCAACGCCGCATTCCCCTTTGCAAGTGCCACCCAGACCCGTGCAAATTCAAATTCCTCCGCCCTTTCCCCTATCCCTCGCGGCGTTTGAGTACGACCCCGTATTCCCTGGCCTCATTCCCAGACATGTTTTCCTAGCGCCACGGATCTCCCCTTGCTATTATGATGGTTTCACGCACGCACGATAAACAAGATTCACAGTCATGTAATCCCCATGTTCACTTTGTCGCATGATCTTTCATACACCAGGCGTACTCTTGTATTCGATTAGGTTTTTTTCTTGTTTCTTCTCTTTTCTTCTTCTTTTTTACTATTTCCAAATGTACGTCTTTTTTTTCTTTTTTTCCCGGCAAGACATATTTCCGTCACGTGGCAAAGGCACTCGAGCAGAGTATTCCTACTCCGTATTGTGATGGAGAAAAAAAGAGCCCAAAATTTTGGTGGGTCGTTCTGTTCTCTGTCGAGGTAGCTTAAATCAAATTAAACTGGGTTTTCTCAAGACGTCTGTCCTGTCTGTTCAAACCAGACTCCCTTACTTGTAAGGTTTACGCAGCATTGCTACGGAGAAAACAACTACAACTGGATTGACGGTTCATTTTCCACCAATAGGACAGAACAGAACAACGAGATGTCGAAGTAATCTAATCCTACGCACTTATATACGATTGTAGCGTAGCTATCATCTGTCCAGTGTCATGCCCGTCGTAAATAAACTGCTGTGATTGGGAAGAGAAAGAAAGAAAGAAAGAAAGAAAAGCGAAGCTGGCACTCCGTGCGTGGCCTTAGGTGAAGAATTCGGCGAATGTCCACCTAGGTATCTTATCTATTTTATCCGCAAACCCCCCAGGAACACCCGCAGCCTGAGTATTCAGAATCATGAGAGCTCAGCATATAACGGACCTAAACAAGGTATACTCCCTACTCCGCTTACTCCCTACAGGTGGTAGATCGTGCGCTTGGTCCAATCTCGTCTACTGAGTGTTGACGATGCTGTGTATGTATGTTTGCTGTTGAGTCCGTAATCTGATTTCTTTACAGATAAGTTCGTTTGGACCGCTACTGGGCTGGCACATCAATTTTTTTTGGAAACAACTGATTCGTTGTCATGTCATTTATCACTCTCAAAAACGACTGAATCAGATTCATCAATCAATCAATCAATTAACAATCCACCTAGGTACTGTACCTAGTAGGTACCTCGGCTCAAGTCTCTCGATTCTGATGACCACGAGATAATAATTAAGTAACATGACAAAGGCACAAACACACAAAAAAGACAAAAAGAAAAAAAAAAAGGAAATAAAAAAAGGAACGTGAACAAGAAAGGGATTCACAGGATCCAGATTTTTAACCTTAAAATAAAAACAAAATAGTTTACACAAGAGGAAAAAAAAAAGAAAAGAGAAAGAGAAAAAGGGTTCGATTTGATCATCATTAGTAATCAATCAATCAGGAAAGAATTTTTTTAAAAAAAGCAGACAAGCAAGATAGTAGAATTGTCAGAACTGCCAGAATAAAATAAATAAATATGACAACGTAACAAGATTAAAACAAAAAAAAGGAGTCTCGTCAAATAGACATTGACATGAAAAAGCAACCAGCGCCTTAAGAGAGAAGAAACAGAGCAAGAGTAAACCCGATCGATAAATTAATCACCCATCACTTCATCTTCATCTTCGCCCTCTTCGTCCGGAGGCGGCGGTGATAGCTCCTCGTCATCACTCTCCTCGATGAGCTCCCTTGCTCGCAGATCCTCTTCACCATCCTCCTCGACCTCGGGGTTGTCTTCTTGTTCCTCCTCGTCGTCGTCCTCCTCTACTCTCTCACTAGACTTTGCAGCTGCGTTTTTGCCGGCGGTCGCGTTGCTAGATTGCTTGTCCTTCGATTGAGTCGGACGATTATTGGCAGGGCGGGCCTTCCGGTCCTCAAGATACGCGACGACTTCTTTGTAGTTATGTCCTAAGCGAGTCTTGTTCTTCAGTAATTTCTGCTTCAATTTCCCGCGCTGCGGCCCCGAAGCATCAAGAACACGCCCGATAATGGCCAATACGATCTTTCCGGTCAGTTCACACAGCCTTTGTTCAGCCAGGATGGTGGCTCGGAGGCGCTCATTGGCCACTGCTTCGTCTACGTCGTCGCCCTCGTCTTCTTCTTCCTCTTCATCGTCCGACGGGATGTCCTTCAGATCTTGAGCAGAATTCAGCGGAACATCATCCTCCACGACACGTCCAATATCCCGCTTCGACCTTTTCGCGAAGGTCCGCTCGGCTATATCGTGGAATCGTGAAATAATCGTTTGAGTCTCTGGGTCAATCTCATGGGCCAAATTCTGAGTCTGAGTAATGACATCTTCGTCTACTGTCTGAGATTCACCCTTTATAGTCGCTCCAATATGACGCAGCGTACCGAACAGCGTCTGCACATCCAAGAGCGTGGTAATCGCAGAGAAACGAATGTCGTCCAGAATGGACGTCCGCTTCTGCATGATGGCTGTGAGGGTTACGACGAAAGTCTCGCGACGTTTCGCCAGATCTTCAAAGTAAGCAGTGTTATAAGGCGCATTGCCTGACTTCAGGGCCGTTGTGAGTGCTTGGACTTTCCACATGAAGTAGAAAAGCAGAGACTTGATGCTGTTCACCACAAGCTCTGTCTCTAGATTCGCTGTATCCGCATCAGACTCTTCATCTCGAAGACCACGCTTAGCGAGATGAATGAGAGTATTGAATGGTGGCTCCAAGTCCTGTTTTTGTTTCTTGGATGTGGCAGATGGTCTCGCCTCCATAACACTGGTGCAATCTGTTATGCTTGCGAGATTGGAAATTCTCGTGACAGTATTTGCCAGTTCTGTGAGGATATTTGAACGGAGAGAGGTCCCGTTCTGAACATCTTTATTTTGAGACAAGGTACTGAACGCATCGATCATATCGTCCCATAATTCTTGGACCTTGCTTTCCATTGCCTCCTTCATCTCATCAGAGCTTCGCGCATGAAGGAAAGCCACGCTAGCTTCAGCGAGTACGTCCTGATTAGAGTGCGTCAAGAACTGCTTGTTGATCTCGTTCAGTAACGAAGTATAAGCCGCCGCATCTTTCTGGAGATCTTGTATCATGTTGAGGTCGACAAGGTGCTCAAGACGAAGAACAGCAGACGCAGCTTCAGGCACAGCACCAAACTTATTGAGCAGCTGAGGAATGATTTGAGCAAGGTTGTGGGCGATCTCTTCTTGCAACCCCGGTATCTTGTCTGTCAACGCCTTGATCTTGCGTCCCCGTTTGTCAATGTCCGATTTGGCAACTTCCAGGATCCGGAGCTTGACTGCGCAGACGAGTACCTCAAGGAGTATGATGTCTTGACCCTCCTCAAGCTTATAAAATTTTCTAACATTGCTGGCCTCGTCCTGAGGCGGTGAGTCAGTTATCTGAGAATGATCATAGAGCAGATAACCTGCGAGGGCCTGCCACTGCTCGAGCTCTTCCATATGCGGATAGATAGCCTCAGTAGCCAGGAAGAAACGTGACTCGACCGGAGCACCCGAAAGCGCTTCGATTGATCCTACAATTGGTCGATCTGGTTTCTGTTGGTCTTTTTGACCATCATAGGCTTGAAGAATGTCGACGAGGCATTTGAATTTGATCCAGGACCGTTTTGGTGATTTGAAATCTTCCTCGTCTTCATCCGCGAAGACCTCGTTAATATCTTCCGCCATCTCCTCCGTATTCGAATCAAAGAGTTCTTGGAGGTTGGCAGCGAAGAAGCGACCCGCGGCCTTGCGGACCCGTGGCTCGCTGTCAAATACCAACTGACCAACAGCGTCGATATCCTCATTTTCGAGCAATCCCATCTCCCGTATAATGTCGAGCAATTCGACCATCGATGCACGAACTCCGATATCGACATCCCTTGTAGCCATTTCGACCATTCTACGAAGGAAACGAGATGTGAAGGACCGCAGAGCAGCGACGCTGTATTTGTTTTCATAGATCTGGCGAAGTTGTCCCACAGCTACCGTACGCACCTGAGGGGAGGCGTCTGAGAGCACCCAGCCAAAATACCGGACATATTGGCTCTCGAAAAACATCTCTCGATAGCCCTGGATCCATCGGCCTAGAGCGACCATGCACTCGGAACGGATCTTCGGGTCAACATCTCGATAGCGGTGCACAAACACAGTATCAAAAGCGTCCTTCAGCATCGAGTCTATCGTCTCCAGCTTCTCTTCGCTCTCTTGTATGCTGGATTGTATTGCGCCCATTCTGCCTTTGTTGGGCGTCTTTTTCTTCTTCTCGCTTTCCAGTTGTTTTCGAGAGGTGGACACTGTCGAGGTCACTTCTTGGGCAACATCGCATAGAGCTGTGGCTATGGCTAGCGACATGACCGTAGCAGTATGCCTGAACGCTCGGTTGGGAGCAGTCGACATTACACTAAGCCAAACGTGGAATTTCTCAGCCGGAGCTGCGCTATTGTAGAGAAGGGAGGAACGATGTAAGGTCTCGATCCACGAGTTGCAGAAGTCCACCAGTGTCGATCGGAAAGCCCTGAACTTTTTATCTTTGGAGATGAGAGGATATTCCGAAGGTGCCTGCTCTATATGGGCGTCTTGGAGGTCCGTCACCCGCTCTTTCATATGATCCTCGTCCGTGATATCCGTTCTGTCCACAGCGATATCCGCGCCTATGCATCTGAGAACGAAATTGACCAATTCACAAAGGCCATCCGTGGGATCTTTTTCATATCGTGAGAGCCATCCCTCTATAACAGTATCGACCGCTTGACCTTTCTCGAAGATATCGGCTATCACGGAGAATGTCAGCATCGATGGAGTGCGTCTGTCTAAAGAAAGGAATAGGAACCGTACCATATAAACCCTCTGCTGCCGCAGGGAAGATGGGCCTGGGTGGGACTTTTCTCTCTTTCTGTTTGGAGGACGCTTTTTTCTTGCCATTAGTCGCAGACCGAATGGCAAGTTGCTTTCCGACGCCATTGATCTTGGGCTTCTTTGCAGTGTACAATGTTTTCGTTTTGCCTTTGCTTTTCGTTGCTGTCCTCTTCTTAGCAGAAGCTTTGCGCGCAGCTCGTCTTCTCTCTCTCAACTCTTCCTCGTCAGGATCGTCATCCTCAGCGTCATCGGCTTCGGATTCAGACGCGTCCTCCTCGTCCTCGTCCTCGTCTTCATCCTCCTGATCAACTTCATCGTCGCGTTGGTCAGTGCGCTTCCTTTTCTCCGCAGTAGTGGTTCTTATGCTGTTGACTCCTTCAGAGAAAAACTCCGGTTTTCGGATCACACGTCCCGACTTTCTTCTGTTGGTGGAGGCACCGTCCTGTTCTGCTTCCGCTGGCAGGCTCGAGGAGCGCGCCTCGATCTCCGTTGAAGCGTCCATCCTTCCTCAAAGCACGGGAGAGGGATCAATTCGAGGCTCGATCACAAACTGAAATTTTTCATAGACAGATCGACTTCGAGATTGGTAACGCGAAGAAAGTGTTGATTGTTGCCGGTGCAACAGCGTGATGACTGTTCGAGCCGCTGGGAATGGCAGGCGTCGCGCGCGTCTGCTTCGTGAACACGCGGGGGGTCAGTGCCGAACCGGAGCACCACTGGGTGCAAGAGGTCGAATTGGAGAATGGTAAGTACCGGAGGAGCGAAACTGGGGAGTTTCGCCTGTGGACGTGGGGAACTCCAGGCTTCAAGAACAGGAAATTGTCGCCGACCACGCCTGATGCTGGCTACGCGACTTCGCTGTTTCCCGCTAGGCCGCCGCCAACCCGCGCGGGTCGTTGGCGTTACATTAGGTAAGGTTCGTATCGATAAGCATCTGACCGTGCATGCCCTAGCCCTAATGAATGGCCGCTTCGCATTGGATGGGTATCCGTCGATGCAAGTCACGCGGGTCTTCTTATCTTGCCATGGGCTGGCTGCCTATACTCTATCTCCTCCCTATAAATGCAGAATTAATATTGATGTCATGAAATAACTCCATAGTTGTGTTTGTTCTTTCCTCCGTTGTATGTACAGTACATACAGTACACGGAGAATCGACGCCATTGAAACTTGCCTTGAGCCCCGCAAGCTTAGATCTACATCATGACTGACCGCATCTGGATGTCGTTGGTAGAGTTCCTATATAGGTGGAACCGACGAATCGAGGACATTCTACATTTCCTGTAGAAATGATCCTCAAGTCTCCGTTTGCGTCCTCCATCGCGAGCCCCGGCAATGGCAGAGTCGTTCTCTCGCTCCTCCCTCCCTCCATCCCAACTCTGACTACATTGACCTACAAATACCCGCTGAAGCTGCTCTCGCGCGCCCCGGGCTTCACGCCTGAATCATCCGTCCTGGGTGATTGCGCCACCAGACCTGTCCACTTGTATCTCCTGACGTACGGCGGCGGTCTCCTCCCCGGCGATCATATCGATGTGTCGATAACCCTGGATCCCCGGACAAGGCTGGTTGTGACCACGCCGCAAGGGAGCACCAAGATATTCAAGACAGCTCCTCGCGCGCAGGGGAGATTTCATGAGAGCAATGCAGGGGATGACATGAGCCGACAGACGCTGGATGTCCATATTGGAAGTCAAGCCGCACTATGTTATCTCCCTGATCCATCTGCGCCTTTTAAGGACAGTCGATACGAACAAGTGCAGATTTTCACAGTGGATGGGACCCAAACAGGAAACAAAAGGAGTAGCCTGTGCGTGCTGGACTGGGTAACGCAGGGTCGCACCTCGCGAGGCGAGAACTGGGATTTCCAGCTCTGGAAGGGGCGGAACGAGGTGTGGTCTGAGGATAAGTCAAGTGGGAAACGGAGACTATTGCTGCGAGATTCAATCATCCTCGACAATGAGGTGAAGGGTGCAGAGTGGGAAGAAGAGAGCGCATCCGCAGCCAATCCCATCAGTACTGGCGGGATCGTCCGTGAACGTACCTGGCCTCATGGTATAATTGGAACCTTGATCCTGTACGGGCCTGTCTTTGACCAATTGGGGTCCTTCTTTATGGAGACATTCGCCTCTCAGCCTCGCATTGGTGGTCGAAACTGGTCGTCATCCTCATCGTCTACATCATCTGTTCCCTCCAAGCACGACAAGGTCACTTGGACAGCAGCACGTGTGCGGGCAGGCTTTGTCCTGGTGAAATTCGGGGCGAAGGACTTTGAGACAGCCCAGAGCTGGCTGGGCCAACTAATCCGTGAAGAAGGTAGTGTGGTACGAGAATTCGGCGAGGAAGCTCTGTTTTGTTTATAGTCGAAACTGTTCTGGCACCACCTCTTCTGTTGAGGCACAGACAAGAAATAGTGTATATTATGCATTGGAATCTGATCGTAAGTTAGCGTTCTATGCTCAGAGCGGCGAAATTACTCTGCCTCGGTAGATCTGGCATGGATCCAACGATACCCAAAATGCAAGAGATAGATACCCCGACCTATCTGTACAGCTGACAAACCTGTTGATTAACCTGTCTTTGATAATACTGGTCATGACATGATATCAATTGATTTATTGAGGGGATTTGTGACAGGCAGGCTGTGTCTGACGCCTACGGTCTCCTGTCTAAGCTATGATTCCAGCAACGGATAAGTGGCATTAACATAGATGAACTATCCAAATGATAAGACAAAAATCTTCTTATTCAAATGCCTCAGTGTATCTTGGTATGTGCATGAAGAAAATGCAGCTAGACATTGGAATATAGTAGAATAGATAGTAAGTGGGATCTTGGATCACAGAAAGAAAAGAAAAGGCCAAATGATAAAACGCCCCTAGAGAAATATGATCAGCAAGATATGCCCCTGCAGGATTGACTTCGCCAAAGCGCCGATTCCAAAAAATGCAGGAAAGTATGTATCTTTAGAATGCCATGCAAAGAAAAGCAAAAGACAAAATATAAAATACAAAATAACTCCCCGACAGTGCTGAGATGCTGCATCGCAGGCGTGTCGAAGACTAGTACCACCAATCGCTGAAGCGATGCCGCCAATCCTTTGTGGTCGCACTCCGGAGATCGTCGACGTTCAATACGTCCACACCTTCCCGCTCGAGTACGCTCCAGACATGGTTTCGCAGACTCCTGGGCCAGCTAGGAGTACCCCAATAGCGCGCCTTCAGGCCTCGGCGGTGGGCTCCGTTGATTTGAGCCCGGATGCGATTCAGCTGTTCCGAGGTGATGTGAAAGTGCCAGGGAAAGCCGATCGATTCTTTAAAAGACACCGAGGCATAGTAGCTGTTGGTAGGATTGTATGTCTCGGGTCCGATCACGCTGGGGGTGCCGGAGTGAACTTGTCCGTGATCCTTCATAGAACGCCTATGTTCTGTACTATCTGTGATTTCCATATCTTCATCTACCATCTGATCCAATGGCGCATCGAAGAAGATATCTCGGTAGGTGGTGTTCGATGTCAAAACATCAAAAGGCGCGTTTCCCGTCGCGACCACTGTCACGGGGCCATTGATTACCTCCTCACCGTTGTAGTAAGACAGATAGCCCCGGTCCCGCAAAGGAGACAGATGAGAGACGACATAGGGCCACGTTGCCGACCCGTTGGTCTTAAAGTCAATGAGCAGAACTAGGGTCTGAGACGGTTCGGTGTCAAAGACACCCTGCAAAGGATGGTCTTTGGAGGGGTGAAATCGCGTTAACGGATTCTGTTTCTCCAAGAGATCCACAAGAGGGTTGACATAGAGGCTTCGCAGTGTGCGGTTGGGAGTGAGGGCCGAGGTCGAATGGCCCACGTAGAGCTCCTCATCGATCAGCCAGACGTCCGCCTCAACACTGATGCAGCCTGCATTGATAGCAGAGAACAGGGGAACAGGACGCCAATAATCGTTGTGCGAGTGGCATGCTACCGGTACGATATCTCTCGTCGCATCTGTCGGCCAATGCGCCAGACCTTTGGAGTCATCCCAGGCCTGCTCTAATTCCTCTGGGAAGAACGAGAGCACCACCCCGCATACTAGAATGATGAATTGAACAACACCTCTGGCAGAAGAAGTCAATGGCAACATCGACGTATGAATGGCAGGAGAGATGACTTACAGCATGGCGAACAACAGGAGGAGAACAAAGGCGAACCGACGCAACTTCCTAAACTTAGGAGATGATGACCTCTGCGTAGCATCCAGATGGGATCCATCAGGCTGAAAGAGTCGAATTGTCTTGCCTGCTCTTCTCCGAACTGACCATAGTAGAGGGAGCGGTCTCACCAGAACCCTGCTCCATCGAAATGGGTGGTACCCATGCTGCTCTAGTTCGAGATCGTCGAACGAGCTAACAATGCATTCTGTGTCAGACTTGAGGAGTCTCGCCGCTTCTTCGTCGTCGATGTCACGGGCATCTGGTGGAGCCTCGTCTGAATTGGACGTGTCTGATGCCCGTTCTTGGAAGTCTTGCTCTCCGTCATCAGGGCGATGACTCTGAGACCGGAAGCGCCGGGTAGGCGATGGCATCGTTCGGGCCAACTCCCGGATCTGAATCCCGCGCAAATCCAAATCTATCACGGACTTTTCGAGTGAACCTTCCCTTATTCTATTCTAACTTTTTGCCCAAGTCTGTGGGGGGTGATGCTCTGTGTGGATCCTGGCCTGGGTCCTGTTATCCTTATTTCAACATCAACACTAGTACCGGCGTGGCCAATAATTTGCCGTCTGTAGAATCGGGATCAGGATCGAATGTACGTACATACAGGTGTATGTAATAGAAGCACTCACATCCTGTTAGGGAGTGTCTACAAGGGCAGAGGCGCGAATATTTACGGCACTACAGCCACTGGGTGAGTGCCATCCTCAGGCACCAGCAACACCAAAGTGGCTCACTTATCAGACGAGACATGGTTCAAGGTTGGCACTCGGAGCCTTTTGAGTCTCTGACAGGCCGACACCCTCGAAGATCCTCTCCGCGGAGCAGCCGTTCCACACGGGCTTCCTACGCTGCGGTCAATTGGCTACGTCGCCAGTGGCGTGAGTTCTGCAATGTTAACAATAATGCCGCTCAATGGATCCACGGGGGACCATGGCACCACCAATTGAATTCTCAAAGCACGTGATGAGCTGCTATACAATGAGTTATGCACATCTTCACCGTTGTGCGATTAAGCTCTCTCTGATCACATTGTTCATCTGCAGGCCATTCATACATAGCAGTCCAACCAGACTATGGAGGTACTACTAAGACCGTGGTCGAGGATTGGTAGCCAGTTAATCAGCGCAGAGGATTTCGTAGGGATTCCTATTGGTGAAATCACATTACTATTCCAGTTCAGGCAGGCGGTGGAGGCCATCCGCTATCGCTCCCGGAGCTAAGCTTATCGCGATTAGAAACCACAGGACAGGGCAAAGGAAAAAAAAAATAAGAGTAATGCTCTCCAGGGTAAAATTCAATCAAGATGCCTCACAAACACAAAAGACGGAAGAAGGATGAGAGGTAAGTTATCTTTCACTTAGCTCAATGCCAGTCTACACATGATATCTCTTTATTAATTCTTGGACTGACAATGTTTCTCTCCAGCGTCTATGACCTCCCACCCAATGTCGTCGCAAAACCGCTTCCCGTCCGTGAAGACAAAACCCGGAAAGACAGTAAGAATGGGGCGAAGAAGAAGAAGCAGAAACAATTCGTGGCGGCTCGAAAAGCTACCCCCGAGGATGACACCCCTCGCGAGTTTAAGCGCCTGATGCAATACCAGAAAATGGGCAAGCTACCATCCGGTCTCGATGACGGGCAACCCACCAGTCAGAATAGCAAGAAGAGGAAACGCGAAGAGACCGAGGGTGCGAAGGAAGGAGCCTCGATTCCCAAGATTATGCCAGGCGAGAAATTGTCCGACTTTGCGGCACGGGTCGACCAGGCGCTGCCCCTCTCCGGAATTAAGAAATCGCATAGACCGCCTTCATCGCTAGACCTGCCCAAGCTCCGTGAAGAGCGCGTGACGAAGCACGAGAAACGCCTGCGTCGGCTCCAGCAGCAGTGGCGCGAAGAGGAGGCGCGCATCCGGGAACGCGAGGAAGAAGAACGAGAGGAAAAAGAGGCCGAACTGGAGGAGCAGCTGGAGCTGTGGAAGGAATGGGAGCGGGAAGCAGGGAAGGGCAAGGCGAAGAAAAAGAAGAGCGGGAAATCCAAGAAGAAGAGAAGGAAAGGCAACAATGACCCAGATGCTGCAGATCCAGATGACGACGATGATGATGATCCCTGGGCGGTGCTCAACGCTCGCGCAAAACCTGCCAACCCGTTCGAGGTCGTGCAGGCTCCACCGCAGTCGTTGCCGAAACCGAAGGAGGTATTCAAAGTGCGTCGTGGTGCCGGAGTTGATGTCGCCAACGTGCCCGCTGCGGCAGGCAGTCTGAGACGAAGAGAGGAGCTCGCCGCGGAACGGAAGAGCATCGTTGAACAGTACAGACAACTTATGGCGGAGAAGAGGCAAAAATAGGCAGTAATGTACATGCATGTAGTACTGGGAGTGAGCACATTTACTTGATACCATGTGGATTCTTGTTCCCTTGAATGTGACATTCGAATAATATTGGGGGTAACTATTGGAAAGCGAGGTACATCATAACTGGAATTTGGTTAATGGCTTAAGGTTACTACCTTGGAAAAGATACTGCACATTCTTCAACGGTCCAATTGAATCTGTTTGGATAATGACACGTAAAGATACATGCGTGGAATCATCATCAATTATATACAGGTACATACATTCAGACCCTTCCCAATAAAACACCAACACCATCTATGTGGCTATGATGGACTTTTTTTATGTACTGAGAATCAATCATGTCATTTCGCTTCACTCTCCCTGCAAAGCTTTGACATACTCCGCCGCTCGGGCCTTCACCTCCTCAACCATCTTTTCGTTTCCACCTTCGGTAGCGGCAAGTTTCTCCTCAAACGCCAGCCACTTCTTGAAGAAGAACCGTGCCTGCTTGGGCTTCAACTTCTTCCTTCCTTCCTCCGCCACAACAGGTCCGTTCTTCTTCGACTGGGACTTGTTGGGGACTCCCAGAACTCGCTGGAAGAGTCGACGAACTTGTTCGTTGTCCCCGATCTTGATCTCTAGGTCTAGTAGCACGTTCCACAAATCGACGCGCTTGGGGAATGAAGACAACAAGCCCTCAAACACTGTGCGTCCGCGTTCCACATCTCCGTTTGGAGACCGGAATTCGAGCTGGCCAAACTTCGAAGTGACTTCGATATGGGTGTGAGAAGGTAGAGACTGGAGAGCACGAGGAAGCAATGCACGGCCGCGGTCAGGCGCCGCCATTGTGTCGAAGAGGAACGTCGCGTAATTGATGTAGAACTTCGGCGAATGGAAGATCTTCTTCTTGAGAGCCGTCTGGAAGAGCTCATCGGCTTTCTGTAGTGGATGTGTTAGTGGATTACTTGACAGATAAACTCATGAAGAAGAGAAATCATACCTCATTCTTTCCAGATTGGATAAAGATGCTGATCATCCGCTCGTAGATTTCCTGGGTGTCGTTGTATTGACACGCTCGCTTGAACACCTCCTCGAGAGTGTCGTCGTTGCCGTAGGTATTCTCCAGGTTGAGCAATGCCACCCAGACGTTCAACTTCTCGGTCTCTTGACCAATGCTGATCGAGCGAATGGCACGTTCCGCAATTTCTCGTGCCTTGTCCACTTCTCCGAGTTCTAACTGGAAAGCCATATATTGAAGCCACAGGACCGACGAATCTGGTTCTCCAAGCAGGAGACGTTCGTAATCAGCCACGGACTGCGGACCACGGGCGTCCAAGTCACCCGTCTGATCGATTTGAATTTCCGGTTTGCGGTGCCGTTTCTTCTTCTTGGTGGCCGCTTCGTTATCGGAGTCAAACGGACCAGCCATATCCGCGTCATTGTCGTTAATATTTCCCGTCCAGTCGAAACCGCCCGCGTCAAGACCCTCGTTATCGCCTTGTCTTCCATTTGCCATGCGCTCATCTTTATCGCTCTCTTCACTCTCGCTCTCACTACTACCGTCTGACTCTACATCATGTAGAGTGACACCCTCATCGCTATCATCATCACTCTCAAGATCGACTCCACCTGCCTCGTTCATCGACTGGTCATCATCAGACTCCTCACTGTCCGCATCCTCTTCGTCTTCGTCTTCGAAATAGGATGCCTTCAGCCCGAAAGAGATCTTCTCTTGCTCGAGATCAATTTTCAGAATCTTGGCTTTCACAGCATCCCCCTTTTCATACAGCTTCCGCGCGTCCTCAACCCGGTGCTCTGCCATTTCACTGCGGTGGCAGAGACCGCTGACATTTGCAGAGCCATCAACGACAATGAATGCGCCAAAGTCTTCCACATTTCGTACCTTTCCAGTCACGATCTGACCGACCTTAAGATCCCGAAGTGTGATAGGCGTCTTGTAGTTTGGATCCAAAACAGATTCTTTGAGGCTCATTTGTACTTTGTTTGCCTCTGGATCCACGAAGATAATTCTTCCTTTCACCAGCTGGTCCACCTGGAACTCGTCCTTCCACTCTTTGAGGTACGAGTCAGACAGGTCGGAAATACGGACATAGGCGGTTACATTGTGGCCCAAAGTGACAAAGAGCCCGTTGTCAGCTACTCTCCGTACAAATCCACGGACAATATCGTTCACTTTCAACTGACTGATTGACTGAATCTCTGGATCTCGGACAGGAAGCGACGAGCTCAGAACCTTCGATGGACGTAACGAAAGGTATACTTTCTTGTTGGGTTTATCGACGTCAACAATGCAGGCCCGGAGAACTTCGTTCTTGCGATATATTGATGGATCGATTTTGGAATAATCGTCGGCCATGTCTATGAGGTTGACTGCGCCAACAATTGTATCGCTGAGTTGCATGAGTATTTGCTTCTCCGTGACCTTCGTGACCCTTCCCGGTAATATCATTCCTTTCGAAAGCTTGTCAAGAGATAGTTCACTGGCAGCTCCTTGTTTTCCTGAAAGATCTAGACGGCCCTTTTCTAGGTCGACCGCCGTGACACGGACTTTCAAAGCAGAGCCAACGGGGAAGTTCTTCTCAATGTCGGCCAAAGTGGACAGATCGTCAGTCAGGTCAATAGCACGTAGCCGTCCGCGCACATTAGGCGATAGATTAACCCAAAGACATTCGTCGGTTATATTATTGATGAATCCAATCCACGATGAACCCACTTTTATTTGGTCCAAGCGCAATGGATTAGGATCTTCGGCGTTGATAAAGCTTGGCTTAGCAGAAAGCTCGAACACTGGATACTTGCCGATGCGATGGCTGATAGGCAAGAATTTGTGGCTACGGGCGTCGTGAATTCCGAGAATTCGGACCGGGAGTACTTGCTTGGCTCGAAAGACACGCAGAGGTTGTTTGCGATCCTTAATATCTTCCCATTGATCAAACACCTCAGATACGTCTATGCGGCCCTGTATGTTGTCCGCCAGAACGACATTGATTTGGGTTTCCTTGACTGAGACAATCTTGGCTTTTGTGACCTTTCCGAATGTGAAGTCTGCCATCGACTTGATGTTCTCATCGATGGGATTCGTGATAAGGTCTTCCACCTCTCGAACCGGTTTTGTCCGTTCCTTCAACTCCGAGGACAGACGTTCTGCGGGCTTCATGGTGAGCGTAAACCTCCGGAAGTCCCCGTCGATTTGATGAACCGTAGCAGAGATAGGCTGCGATCTGAGCATTCCGAAATCGGGTTTATCAAGATGTTCATCAGAGATAAGACGCTTCGGAAGAAGTCCGGTGAGGCCACCGAGGAATTCGACGAAAATTCCCTGTGAAGTTATATTCCTGATAAAACCGGTGACTTGTGCGCCTTCTTGAATGTCTTCGAATTTCGCAGGAAGAACTCCTTGCTTCAGTGCTTTCTTAAGACTCTGTTTGTTTGTCACTTTGATGAGTCGATGCGCTCGTTTGATATCAAGGACCAACAGATCAGACAGCTTCTGTCCCACCCTGATCTTTGCAAGGGCAGAGCTTTGCTTTGACGCAGAGCTGTCAGCCAGATGATGCGCATCTAACCGAGCAATCACACCAGAGTTCTCAAGTTTCAGAAGAACGTCGTCACTTGATTTTTCAAAAACAGTGCCAGTCACGAGGAGTCCAGGGTGAATTTCATCAAAAGCCTCTCTGTAGCTGTCTGAGAACGTCGATGGATCCTTGCAAGAGACAACCAGTTTCCCGAGAGACGCGTCCACACTTAAAGCGTGGACATTGACGACCTGACCTTGCCTAAAATGTTGCGAAGGATCTTTGATGTAAGCTTCACTCATTTCAGAGACGGGCAGGAACCCTCGTATTGAACCATAGAATTGAACGATAGCGCCGTGTGGTTGAATATTTACTATCGTTCCTGGAGATTGGGCTCCAGGCACGATGTCATTGTAGTCTTTCCAGATGGCGGAATCGCTGTTGAGAAGACTCTTCTTCAAGGTCAATCGTATTTGACGTTTTTCGAGGTTAACAGAAAGAATCCTGGCCGAGACCGTCATGCCTTCCCGGAACTTCTTCTCGGGATGTTGGAGCTGCGCATCTGCAAAGTGCATCGGCGGCACCAATCCAGTGATACCCTCCGCTAACGACAGGATTATTCCCTCCATGCCAGTGGGTCCGATCAGGAGTTTTTCGATCTTCCCCTTGACCACGGCACCGACTGTTACGTCCTCGAGGCGGATAAATGGCTGATCAATCACGCTTCTTTCAAAGGACAAGAGGTAAAGATTATCTAACGCGTTGTAGCCCACAATTCTCGCTTCATGAACGGAGCCAACCTTGTATGGCCCCTGTTCGGAAGAAATGGACTCAACAGTTCCATCAGAGACTTTGGAAACATGGACGAACCCCAAACGTTTCGTGGACCCAATCTCCACGTAAAGTCCCAGGCCTGGATCGACTTTGACGACCTTGGCATCGGGCACGATTGCTGCTATGGCAGGAGCTGGACTTGAAGTCGAACCCTGGTCAGCAGCGGCGAACTTCAGGACATGATCCAAGATCGAAAAGCCAACTTTCAAAGGCTCAGCAGCCGGGAAAGTACAGATGATCCGGCCCTTTATTTTTGCACCGTTATGGAACTTTTTGGTAAGGTCAACGGTTCCCGAGTTTGCGCCAGAATGCACTAGATCGACAGTCGCATCCAACAGGCCCATGATCTTCCCGACCATTCCGTTGGACGAGACGTCGGTAAGGAGAATCTCTGCCGCCGTTCCTGGGAGGTATGAATTGATCGTGGGCGCGGAGCTTAGATAGTGGGACTTCTTGATTGATGCAGCGGTCCGAAGGTTGGTGGAAAGCTTGACGACAGTTCGACTGGCATTGAAGCCCGTGATGATACACAGGAACACGGTTCCTTCCTTGATGCTTGAATAATCGACCTCGGGATCAGCCTCCTTGGAAGACATAAAACCTTTTATGTCAGATTCCTCTAGGCCAAGATCCATGACCAGGCCATGGTCTTCGACGCTCACGACTGAAGCTTGGACAATAGTGTTTTCAACCAGATCAGATTTCAAAAGCCCAGAGTTTGTTTGTCGTGGATCGATTGAAAGCTCGATCCTCTTTTTGCTCTTGGCTGCCGCAGTATCCGTGGCCGCGCTCCCCGTGGAGGTGACATATGCTCGCAGATACTGACCCAGGCGGAAATACGCCTTCAGGTCCAGGGTATTCTCTTCCAATTCATCGCTTTCCTCCTCTTCGTCCTCTTCTTCTTCATTCAGTAGCTTCTCGATCTTCTGGTCCAAACCCTTCGAGATCGACGTAAGCGGGACGTAGCCGGTAAGATTGTTGGGCAAGGCAAGACCGATATCGTGGGCGTTGATGCTGGAGACCTGACCTAATACCATGGTTCCGGGAACAATGCGCTATAAAAAAAATTAGCCTAAGAACTATGTCTCCATATCTGGAATGCTCTGGGATATGTACCTTGAAGCTGAGGCCTTCAATGCGCACACCTTGCTTGGTGGACGTTCCCTGATCCTCGCGCTTTTTGCTTTTTGCCTTACGGGTCTTTTTCGTCTTGGAAGCCCCCTTGTCGGCATCCTCCATTTCAATATCGTCATCTGCGTCTTCATCTTCGAGGCCATCGACTGCCTTCCCAGAACCTTTCTGTTCAAAGAGCACGTCGCGGGTAGCCTGTATCTGAATTTGTTTCCGCTCGAGGGGAGTCAAAACACTTCCACCGCCGCGGGGAAAAGACGGTTCTTCGTCGCGAACAACTGAAAGCTCGGAGTTCTTCAGACCAGAGCTTTCTGAGCGCATTGGCTCCTTCGAGACTTCCTTCCCGGAAGCTCTGCCATTCTGCTTGCTGTGATCTTTCTTCTTCTCGTCTGCTCCAACTCGAGCACGCTTCTGAGGCTTCTTCGTAGCGGAGTCCTCTCCAGCGGTGCCCTTGCGCTTGACTGGCGCCATATTGGACAAAAGATCTGAGTAGCCTGAGAAAAAGCTCCCAAGCTGCTCTGTCCGTCTTCAGTCATGCGGGAAAAGTGCGGGCAGCCAAAAATTTCAAAAAATGTTCAGGCGGAGAGAGCAGCACAATCTTTGACCGCCTTCCGCTGCGGGGTTAGCGTATCTACCTGACGCAAGGTACTCACCGCCTGCCAGAAAATAATAGGCATCGCGTCACGAACAGGCACGAACAGCACGCCGACACGCCCGCGAGACCCGCGACGTGCTCCGCTCTCATAGTTCTGGTCCCGCCATGCTTCTGTTATCTGCCACGGGGGCTGGGACGCTCTGCTCTGCTCACTCTTTCGCTCCTCTGTCCATGCAGAGCATCCATTGTCATCCTCCCATGCATAATGGAAGACTCTCACGGTCTCACTGAGCTACCACGTTCAGATCCCGTTCACTTCCCTTCGTCTCAAGAGATCCCATCGTCTCCACCGTCAGTGGTCTCGGAGGCTGGCGCTCGACGCAAGCCCAAGAGGCCACCACCAGTGACTCCCCGTTCGTTCAAAAGGTTTTTCACACCGCGATCTGCCCTCAATGCTGCAAACAACACCAGCAATGTTAGGACAAATCGGCAGGCATTGAGGGAGATTAGCTCTCCGACCCTGAACCGACTGGGTCCTGCGTTCACGAAGCCGTCGAATGGTGGACAGCATGGAGCTCCCAAGAACCCTTTCGCTGAAGTTGCAAGAACACCAAGCAGAAAGAGAAAGCTATCATTTTCATCGCTAGGATCTCCGCAACAATCGTCACCTCTCAGAAAGGTCCGCGTCGCAGCTGCCGTCGACGACGATGATCGAGTTCTGGAGAAGACCGTCGAGGAGATTGAGCTTGGTTCCCCAATTGGAGTTGAGGAACCGAAGGCCAGACACATCGCGAACGAGGTCCCATCAGTCAAGCCTTTGCGTCGATCCATAGCACTGGGGACGTCTGGAGAGCTATGTCTGCGCAGTATTTCTGGGCGTATGAATCGGGTGATTCATCGATCCAACTACGGCATTGGTTTGTTCTTAAGCCCTCCCCGTATACAAGGAGCATCGTTTAACAGCTTCCACCTCCAGGCTGGCAAGATCAAACGTGCAATTTCTATTCTCGTCCAGATGACCTCCATCCCTGTGTCAGCGTCGCTGGGGAACGTCTCGCGCTTCCCTTCTGCGTTGCGTCTTGCCATAGTGAGTAATCCCGAGTTTCTTACCTTCTAGCTACTGATACTGACTTCTTATCAAGCCAATTCTCTTGTCGCTGTTGGAGACGAGGAGGGAGGAATCCGCCTTTTAGACTCGGCAAAAGAGGACAAGAACGGCTTCTCTAAGGCATATCTGACCTTCCGCCCACACGTTAATGCCATCATGGATTTAGAGTTTTCTTCGGACGATATGTTCCTTGCAACTGCGTCGGGGGATCAAACGGCATTAATTATTGATATGAATACCCAGAAGCCGATCTACTGTCTGTCCAACCATGTTTCCTCAGTCAAGCGAGTTCAATTCCAGCCCGCGTCAAACAACAAAGTCATTGCAACCTGCAGTCGAGATGGCAATGTCAACATCTGGGATCTAAGGTGCAAAGGCTACGAGAATCCTTCGTTGCAGGTACGGTGCTCTCTTGCATCAGATGCAGACGAAGGCCTTTCAGCTCCATCACCTAAGATGAAGTACCCTCAAGCACTAAACACCATCCACGGTGCTCATGCTTGGATGTCTCGGACATCAAAGTCCGAGAAGTCTGAACCCCAAGTTGGGCGTGCAGACGTCACAGTTACTTCGCTAACATTCCTTAATCCTGGCCGTGAGAATCTATTCGTTACGGCTTCTGAAGCTAATGCCTGCGTGAGACTCTGGGACTTGCGCACTGCCTATAACATCCGTCGGGGTCGACCTCTTCCTCTCTCAACAACTCGAGAGCCTGACAGCCATGTGAAATACCGAGCTTTCGGAGTGACTTCGATGGCCTTGAGTGGGGATGGGTCGAGATTATATACGCTCTGCCGGGACTCGACCGTGTATGCGTACTCCACCTCGCATTTGGTTCTTGGAAGCGCTCCAGAGCTGGTCTTGAACAGCACTTGCCCGCGACGCTCAGGCGGACCTGACAAAGAAGGTCTCGGACCTTTGTACGGATTCCGTCATCCCCGTCTGCAAGTTTCCTCTTTCTACGTCAAAACCGCTGTTCGACCAGCTCGGGGCGACAAGGAGGAAATGCTTGCTGTCGGCAGCAGTGATCATTGTGCAATCTTGTTTCCTACCGACGAAAGATATTACTCTGGCGCAAAGTCTAACAGTAAACTTGACCATCTTTCGTCAGATATTCGTCCAAACGCCTCTCTAACCGGCCTTCGTCGTACGAATTCCGGAGTCGGTCTGTCTGGAAGGCTGGAAGACACCATCCCCATCTATCAGACAGGTACCGCATTAGTCGGAGCTCACAAGAAAGAAGTTTCTGCTGTCTCATGGACAGTCAATGGTGAGCTGGTTACTGTGAGCGATGACTATAGCTCTAGATGCTGGCGTGAAGGACCCGATGCACGCTATTTACGGGCTAGCGAAGCTGATGGCAGACGATGGTGCAGTGGATGGGCTGAAACACCAGACTCATATAGTGATGAGGAAGAATGACGACTTTACGATAACTGCATGGCGCCTACCCTCTTTCATACCCCTTTTTCTTTTTCTTTCCCCCTTTCATATCACAACATCAAAATTCTAGCATGGCGTGGCGTTCTTTTCTTTCCTTTTCCTTTCTCTGGGCGTTCAAACAGCATGGCGTTGTCATCGATCCCGGGTCTGTTCTGTAGGAGTTATTATCTATCTTTCTTTGTCTCTTGTCTCTGTGTCAGCTGAACTAAAACTCATTCATGGTCACATCACATCTTCCTTCGCATGGTGTCACGATGACTGCATGTACTGTATCTGCAATAAATAATTTCGGCATTCGATGAGTTAACTATGGTGCCTGGCGTTTACAATTTTTAAGGGGAGTAGGTTCATAGTGTTCTGGATGAATAAACGATTTTTTAAAGCTTCTTGCCCTTGTTTTCTCTGATCAGAAGAGCCACGACCATTAAGGTCACGGCTACGCTGGTTGAGGATAGTTTAGTGCTTTTGATTACTAGAATCTGCCAAGCTAGGATTCAACAAATAACTCTAGTGGATATGGATATAAGCTGTATTTTTTCACAGTTGAAATTTAATTGAAATTTAAAAAAGATTATATTCTTGTCTCATCATTCCTCTGCTGAATGCTATTCTTGAATTAAGATGAATTTCAGTTTATTTCCTTGTCTTCTCTAGTGGTCGTGTCCGTCATCCTCGGCCTTCTTCTCCGGATCGAGTTTGATCATGGTGTCAATCCGCATGATGGCAATGCACGCTTCAACCGCACTCTTCAGCTGCTTGACCTTGCTCATGCTGGGCTCCAGCACTCCCGCCTTGAGTGAGTCCACCACACGGCCTTTCGTCAGGTCGAGTCCGTAGTTCCGGTACGTCTTCTTCTTTTCTATGGCCTTCTCCTCCTCGTTGGCGTCGCCTTCCTGAACACGCTGGGAGATGGCATGACGCACACGCAGCTGGGCGACAAGTTCCGAAGAGTCCTTGGCTGCGTTGACGGCCAAAGTCTTGGGGATGATAAGGAGGGATTGAGCGAATTCACCGATGGCTAATTGCTCCCGAGAACTCTAGAAACCGAAACAGGTCAGAGAAGGGAAACCAAGACGTTGGGCAAGGGTTACATACCACCGTCACAGCAAACTCCTCAAGGTAAATGTGAAGGGCTGTTTCCACGGCACCACCTCCCGGAACAATGCTACCGCTCTCCAAAGTTCGCTTCACGGCGCACAAGGAGTCATGAACAGAACGCTCCATCTCATCCAGCTGGTAGTCATTAGGTCCTCGGAGAATGATTGACGCGGAGGAGTGGGCTTTGGTTCCCTTCACAAGGATACACTCGTCATCCGAAATGCGTTCCTGCACCACCTCTTCGGCGTGTCCGAGATACGAGGCCTCGAACTTCTCGTCACCATTCAGATCCGAGAGCGTGCTCACAAGGGTAGCTCCAGTAGCCTTCGCTATCCGCCTCAAATCTTCCTTCTTGCACCGCCTGACAGCCATGGCGCCCCTCTCGACGAACAACTTCAGTACCATGTCATCGATACCCTTCGTGGTGAGGATCACATTGGCTCCGGCCTTGAGGATCATCTCAACCCTCTCCAAGACGATACCGGACTCCCGCTCCCTAATCTTCTCAAGCTGCGAGGGGTCATCAATCGTGATCTGGACGCCAAGCTTCATCCTCTCTTTCTGCAGATTCATATCCAGACAAGCGATCTTCGCATCTGTTATCCGAGTCTTCATCGCCTGAGACGCAACGGTGCAGTTGAGAGCGTATCCTTTGACCAGTATCGACTCCGTAGCACTCTTGCCATGGGCCTTGAGCAAGTTCACGGCCTTCACAGGGTATTTGACCTCGTTCTTCTGGTTCGTTGTCTTCACCAAAAACATGGCATCCACAACCATATTGGCAAAGAAGTCAGCATCTGAACCGATGATTTTGCTGGACATCGACGTCTTTGCGATGTTGATTAAGCTCTCCCGGCCCAGGTTCTCAACTTTCGTGCTGATGTTCTCGTTCATGTACTTGACGGCTTCTCTAAGAGCTAGTCGGTAGCCCGTGATGATCGTAGTGGGATGAATCCGGTTCTTCATAAGCTCATTCGCTCTCCGAAGGAGTTCGGACGCAATCAAGACGACAGATGTAGTACCATCTCCAACCTAAAGCGTGATCAGTAGGGGAAGTATGACAGGTGGGGAAGGACGTTTAAGCAGTACCTCCTTGTCCTGCTGCTGAGCCAAATCCACCAGGATCCTGCCAGCGGGGTGCTCGATATCCAAAAGACTCAGGATAGTGGCTCCATCGTTTGTAACCGTCACATCCTTCACATATTTGTCAACAAAATTGAAACCGTACGTAAAAGGTTATTATAACCGTCTTACCCCGATGTCGTCCACCATCATCTTGTCCAAACCAGAGGGACCGAACGAGCTTTTGACCACATTGGCGATAGCTTGTGTCGCAAGCACTGCATAGATATTAGCACATCGATGAAAGCCCAGACCTATGCCTTCCACAAACCATTTTGTTCCCGTACATCGGCGCCGCTAATTTTCTGCCCGCCGAGAACTGTGCGAAGCCGTCAGTATCAGTCGAGGTGAGTCATTCTAAGTAAAGGACTCACATAGAGTGCCCGCATTTCGCGGCTGTTCAAAGATGCCGGCCATCGTTGCGACAACGCTGGAGATGAGGGGTGTGTAGTCTTCGAAGCTCCGACTCTGAACTTCCAGGCGTTTCCTGCGGGACAGTTGAGAAAGCGTGTGGCGCTAAGAATTCTGCCGCCCCAAGGCGGTCTGCAATTTGAATAGACATCCCACTTTAACGAAGGCGGGAGCCGCAAAACAGCCATTCTTTCGAAACCCACTTTCGCGCTGAGTCACCAGCGCGTCCCTGTTCTTTGAAATTTCACCGGTACAAGAAAGGCTCTTGAGAAATTGTATAGTCTTTTTTTCCGCAAAAATGTCGAGCCAGGACGCAAAGGAGCCGGTCGAAGGCGCCGCGCAAACGCTGCCTGACCGTACTCTAAACCCCGCCGAAGATAAGGCTGCCCCCGAGGGCGAGATGTCCAAGAACGCCGCCAAAAAGGCTGCGAAAATAGCAAAACAGGCAGCGAACAAGGAAGAAAGGGAAGAAAAGGAGTCCAGCAAGGGACTGAAGGCAGAGGCCAAGAAAGCCCCTTCCAAGGCGCCTAAGAAGAAGATGGAGGGGGCTGCCCTCATTGGCATAGATGTTGCGAAAGAAGATGATTTCGCAAGCTGGTACCAGCAAGTCCTGACTAAAGGAGACATGCTGGACTACTACGATGTGTCTGGATGCTTTATTCTCAAGGTAGGCATCTGTTCTTGCCATTGACGATTTTTGTCCTACACCATACTGATGATGTATGTGCTCTAGCCCGCTTCGTATTTCATCTGGGAGACCATCCAGAACTGGTTCAATGACAAAATTAAAAAGATGGGCGTCAAAAACTGCTCTTTCCCCTTGTTCGTGTCGGAGGATGTGTTGCAAAGAGAGAAGGATCACATTGAAGGTTTTGCCCCTGAGGTCGCGTGGGTTACTCATGCGTACGTTTCCTCGTGAAAAATTTATTCCATAAGGCCAAAGAAGATAGCTGACGTTATTTCAGAGGCTCGACTCCTCTGGAAAGGAAGATTGCAATTCGTCCCACGTCAGAAACGGTCATGTACCCATACTATGCCAAGTGGATCCGAAGCCACCGTGATCTTCCTCTTCGTCTGAACCAGTGGAACTCCGTCGTCCGCTGGGAGTTCAAGCATCCTCAGCCATTCCTACGAACCCGAGAATTCCTCTGGCAGGAGGGCCACACTGCGCATCTGACGGAGGAAAGTGCTGCAGAGGAGGTTCTGCAAATTCTCGATCACTATGCGCATGTTTACGAGGATCTCCTTGCCGTCCCAGTCGTCAAGGGCAGGAAGACGGAAAAGGAGAAGTTTGCGGGTGGTTACTATACTACTACCGTTGAGGGATACATTCCTGCCACCGGCCGTGGTATCCAAGGTGGAACATCCCACTGCCTTGGTCAAAACTTCAGTAAGATGTTCGGCATCACGGTGGAGGATCCCTCTGCCAAGGGTGAGGAGAAGAAGCCGCCGTTGTACGTCTGGCAGAATTCTTGGGGTCTTTCTACCCGTACCATCGGTGTCATGGTCATGATCCACAGCGACAACCGCGGTTTGGTTCTTCCACCTCGCGTTGCGGAGATTCAGACGATTATCGTTCCGGTCGGTATTACTGCGAAGACGACGGACGAGGAGCGCAAGAAGCTGTATGATGAAATCGATAACCTGGTGAATGTCCTCACTGCTGCTGGAATTCGCGCGGAGAGTGACAAACGCGAGGGCTATTCTCCTGGCTGGAAGTTCAATGACTGGGAGCTCCGAGGCGTCCCTCTCCGCCTCGAGTTCGGTCCCGGTGAGTCGGCGGGCAACTTTGTCACCGCCGCCCGTCGTGACATTCCAGGCAAGGAGGGCAAATTCACCATCCCGATCCCGGAACTGGCCACCGCCGTCCCTGCAGTCCTGGACACTATCCACAACGATCTCTTCAAGCGCGCCGACGAAGAATTCCGTGCTCACCGGAAGCTCATCACCAACTGGGACGACTTTGTCCCGGCGCTGAACGCCAAGAACGTCTGCCTGATCCCGCACTGCCTGACGGAAGCCTGCGAGGACCAGATCAAGGAGATGAGCGCTCGCAAAGCAGAGGAAGACAGCGGCGAGCCCCAGGATGCGCGCGCGCCTAGCATGGGCGCCAAATCGCTTTGCATCCCGTTCGACCAGCCCGAGGGTATTGTGCCGGGCGTGACCAAATGCACCAACCCGCACTGTGGCAGGCTGGCCGAGAAGTGGTGCATGTTTGGACGTAAGTCAAAACCCCTTCCCCTTTCTACATTTTTTCCTGCGTTTCATC
This sequence comes from Rasamsonia byssochlamydoides, assembly GCF_041956645.1. Lineage (NCBI taxonomy): Eukaryota > Fungi > Ascomycota > Eurotiomycetes > Eurotiales > Trichocomaceae > Rasamsonia > Rasamsonia byssochlamydoides. The sequence goes on along the minus strand of NW_027192390.1, from coordinate 356,436 downwards.
TCCCAGTGTCCTTCGATGAGCTGTTTCACTAACTTCGGCTGCTTCCACTAGGCTCCTACTAAACAAACCGAGCAATATAAACTATCAACATGTAACCAAATCAAATCATTACTTACCTACCCTACCTACACCTTGCGAATGAAGCTACGATTTTTCTTTTTTTTTTTTGTTATATTTTGTCTGTCGCTTAGAAGCGCAGGAAACAAATGAATGGGGTGAATGGGAATTTTTGCTTTGGCCACGGCCATAGGTATGGAGTGAGTAGGTGGAAAGGAAAGGAAAGGGTTAGGCAGGCTAGGCAGGCTACGGTGTAGTGTATGTAGGCCCGGGAGTCAGTTCATGAACTTTCGCAAAGTTAAGAGCAGCGGCAGCAGCAGCAGCAAATAAGCAGCAACATCAGTATGCCCCACAGTTCCTAGTCCGGTGTCCCTTGATCCATTCTTCTATGCTTGTGTGTGAGAAAGGAGAAAAAAAAAGAAGAAGAAAAAGAAAAAGAAAAAGAGGGAAAGATGGCCTTCGTCCCCTGTGTAAAAAAAAATAAAAATATGTTTCTATATGAAAGCAGGTATCCACCTAAGGAGATAGATGGATGGACAAAGCAAGACAAGGAAGATAGAAGCATCTCTCTATCAGCACAGATAGATGGGTAAAAACATCGAAAATACAAGGTCAGAAATAAAGAGAAATAAAAGGCTCTTTTTTGAGCTTGTACAGTACAGAAGATGAGAGTAGAGAACTGACAAAAAAGAATTTAAAAAAAAAAGGAATGGAAACGCTTTTGGAAGCAGCCAGAGCCAGAATAACATTCGCGTAAGCCTGCAAGGACTCATTCTCATATCTCTGGTTGTTCCATGTGAAGGCTACTTCCCCGAAGCGGAATGGGTCGTTTGCTCATTTGAACTGGAGGCGTACTTCGTGATCGGTGAACTTCGAGCCGTTCGATGACGCCTCTTCCCTTACTGGCTTTCTGGGAGGCAGTGATGAGTTCGAAGGGAGTGGTGAGAGGCTCTGTCGCATTCAGGATGTACGTGACGTTGTTGTCGTCGACAGCTGTTATCTGCTCTGTATGATGATGAGGTCGCGCGTCTTCTCTGTTGCCCCATGTCATATCAATAACCAGGGACTGCCGATTGTTCTGATTATTTGGCTGAGGAGCTCGTAGTTTGGAAAACTCCCCAATGCCTGGGCTGGGTGGAGCCGGGTCAGACTTCCGCTTCAGGTGATATTTATAAAAGGGCCGTTGATGTTGGCTTTCAACCTGGGGGACTGGAGGCCTCGTGGTAGCTGCCTCAGTTGTTCCCGGATCATTTGATCGGAATGCCTGAATCAAATCAGCCGAAGGAGGCTGAGCATATGTATGCCTTCTTTTTGCGGCGGAAGACTGAGATTCTCGCTTGGACGTTTTTTCATGGCTCTTGAGATTATTTGTTGATGAGAAACTCTTCCCTCTCTTTCGAAGTGATGGTCCTTTACGGATAAGTTTTGAGAATTGACTTTCCCTTTCAGCTGGATTCCTGCTGGATCTTGAAGGCCCTGGAGGGGGTTGTAGTACGTCCTCGTCGAAGGCTTCCTGGGACGCCGGCGGGGTAAACGGGGGCCCTGGGTCAGGAACCGGGACGCGGCGAAATGCATCGTGAGAATTGATTTCGCGGACTATGGCGTCTTGCAAAGTTTCAAAAGTGGGACGTTCAGGGCTTGCCGCTTGGGTGGTAATATAAGCCTGTTTGAACATATTCATTATCTCATCGACGTTATAGCTGGGTGACGGCTGTGGTGTGACGGGACTGGGACTCGCATCTGGTAATGGACTGTTCACAATCTCGGCGATACTGGCATTCTGCGCGATTGAGCGATGGTTGGTTATTGGTTCTTGAGCTGCACAGTGCTCTATTTTGATTGAAGGCTTCTGTAAGGATGCCAGCTCTGTATTTATCGAGAGGTCCCGCACATTCTTTCGAGAGACCGGTCGAGAGGAATCTGGCGTGTTGGCGTCTCGTACAGAGACATTTGAACTTGGTGCTACAGAATCTCGAGTCTGGGTTCTGTTCGAATCCTCATTGATAGACTGCTCGTCGGGTCTCTCTGTCGACCCATTCCGCGTTGAAATGTCGGAACTGTCAGAAGTTGAAGTAACTAGAGTCCTCCGAAAGCCACGTTTACCTGTTAGATCAGGCGCTGAGACCTGCGGCCGTAGGCTCGTCTCGGTTCTGCTCAAACGCTTCGTCCCGAAATTGTCTTCATGATGTAAATTCTCGTAAGAGGTAGTCCTTGGCGCACCGCGTAGCTTTCTACTCCTCACGTTGAGAGTCCCCTGGCCGCGACGCATGGATTCTGGACCCGCTCCCGACTGAGGTTTCCAAGCTTTCTGACTTGACAGCGAGCTGGAACTCGCAATGTTCCGATCTGCGACGTCTTCTTGGTATATCACGGATCTCCGGGAGTAGGCCTTTCGTTCTGTGGTTCGCTGCACCGGGGGATGATGTAGGTTACGATCTGCGACATCTTCATTGTACGGGGTCGTAGGGGACAATGACCTCGAGCCTATCCGGTAACGATGCGACGAAAACAAGGCGTCAATGACATCGACGTGCCTTGGAGGTCGGGCTGTCCAGGAATTCGTAGGATCGTAACGGAACTGGGATATTGAGGACAGGGGTCTGGAGTGAAATTGGTCGTTTAGTCGTTCAAGTTGCCTCTCAATCCCAAGGAAGTGATGATTGACGCCGAGCAGAGCAGGACGCTTCGAATCAGGGGAGAAAAGCGACGTGGCCCCGGGAGTAGATCGCCCGGCAGATGAAGCGGAAGAGACATCGTTCACACTGGACAATGGACTCCGGTCTTGCGATGCGGGGGTTCCTGGCGTGTTCTTTCCAGAACGCGGGGAAGCGCCGGTGTTGAAGAGACTCTTCAAGCCAACCATGATTGATGCTTCAATCCGAAGGTACCATTGACCGTGCAGTCGATGAAGTCGTAATAGCGGAAGCCGTCTCTATTGAAATTCTAAGCCATACGTTTTCTGCGACCCAGTTGGAGGTGACCAAGACAATAATAATGATCCTTAGGGACGTCAAGTTTGACCCGTGAAAGAGGGAGAAGAAATAACTAGGAATTAGGCTGATACATATCCGCCAGCATTCAGATCGATATTGAGAAATAGACACTGATAGGAAGACACAGGATAAATAATGAAACAAAAAAGAAGCAACGTCCCGACTCTCGAGCGTTGCAAAGCACGTGTGTATCCAGTTGTCGGGATGCCACTTATCAACAAACGACATGCACTTTGGGAAACACAAATGTTTTAAGGCGGGACCTGCACCAATAGCGCGATCAATTAAATCGAGGAACGCGATAGAACTGCTCGAAGTCAATGCGCGGTCGCAGTGGATCGGATTGATCCTTGTCTTGGATCCAGGGGCACTCTTAGTCTTCCCAGTGAGATGGAGCTGGGGAACGCGCACTACTGCTGCAAGCTCACAGAGATCGAACTGCCCAGTAGGCTAGTCCCTTTTGCAGATGAACATTTATCGTGGCATCCAGCATCAGGCGAACAGGCCAGCCGCCAACCCCTGATGCGGTTCCTCGGCGAACGAGCCGGACCGGGGAGCACTCCCTAGCGTCTCCTCCATTCTCCAATGCCAATGGATTATTGGATACAATGAGAGAACCAAGCAGGATTCATCACACCAACAAGATTTGTCACCTCAACGGCCCAAGCACAGGCACCTTCTGGACCGGCTGGTCATGGTCATGTTGTGAAGCACACGAGACGGCGTGCAGTTGCTATGCTGGAGCGGGTTAGTGACAGCTCGGAAGGGGTCTATTATTATTATTATTGGCGGTTACACTCCGGTTGATCGTCGACGAGCGGAGACAGCAGTGAGCCGTGCTATCGCCCGATGGGTCCAATTGGAAGTTCGGTTCCTGGGCCTTGCAGAGGTGCCTGCATTGCGCAAGGACTTCCCCAGCCGGGGGTTTTCAGCCCCATCAGGGACCAGTGGCTGATAACAAAGAAGACGATAAGATGGGGGATTGTTGGAGGTTGGCACGATGGGACATGAAGACGTTTCGAAACGGTATCTGTGGAAGGAGTCAAAAGGTTCAGTGACGAAAGCTAAATGCTTGCTATTAGGTTAGGCAGGCAAACAAACTTCAACAGACTTGTGGGGGACAGCGGGCTGCCAATTCCATTATTGACTCCGGTGGGCGTGGCATTTAATAAATAATTATTACGGAGTACTGTTAGTCGGGCCTGATTGCGCCTCGACCAATCGTTCGCGGAGCAATCATGGTTGCGCACGCACCTCCGAAGTACTCCGTACAGAGTACAGCACAGTACAGTACAGTACGTACATACGCGGTTGAGTAGTAGTAGCGGATCTAAAAGCATATATGCCATGAACAGGGACTACAGTACCGAGTACAGTATAAAAATAACCCTTTACTTCGATTCAGATGAAGGAAATCTATGCTGTCTTTCTATTTTTTGTTTCACTTTCAGACTGCACTTAACTAGGCACACCTTGCATATGGCCCCAATCCGAGCAGGTGAGATCAAAGGACCGACTCTACCCGCCGTCAAAGATCTCTACCTACGCCAACAGAACACCATATCGGATGGAAGTTCTGTCACTTTTTTTCGAGGACAAAATAAACATGTGCAATGGCCCCAAATCTCTTTCGTAAGCTACCACTTCCTTTTGCTTTCCTGTCCAATACAGGTGTTGTGGGATGGTCATGCCATTTCCTAGAAGTTAGAGGGAGACTAGGGAAAGAGAGATACAAAACAGACCCCAACTCCATTGCCAGCAGAGTACATCTAGGAGATACCAGAATAACTCCAGACAGCTCGCTGTTAATACGACTGATCAAGGACAGCCAAGTCAGGCTGGTCGAGACGTCGCAGAGCCCAGCTATAGGCGGGTCTCTCATCGATGGAAATGAAGCTCTCTCGCCGAGAGACCAACGGCGATACGTGGGGGCCCAAGGGAGAGTGTGACGTTTGTTGTTGCCAGCCTGTCGCTATCGCATCGTAACCATCCAGGATGTCCACGCTGCGCAAATCGCTGTCAGGGCCCAGGAAGGAGTTGAACAGCTCGTCACCAAAGAGATAGATGTCCTGCTCGCTGAAGCTAGCGGGGAGGACATCGAGTCCATTCCCACCTGGAGATTCTTCGACGGAGCTTGGTCTGACGGTGTTTGCGTTTGATATCCCTCCCGCTCCAGTATTGTTCCAGGCCGGCGGTTCCTCGCCAGTGAGATCGACCATCTGCGGTTCGGAAGTTCTCTGAGCGGAAGCCACGCTCGCACCCCCAACGATAGCAGCTTCATGCTCTATCCCGCGCTGCTCTTCGTTCGACCTCTCGTGTCCATTCACTGCTCCAACTCGTTGTGCTGGTGATAATGATTGATTGAAATGCCCGTCCCCAGTCTGACTGGAGAAGTCAGGGTTCTTGTCATCGCTCTTGACTGAGACGGGCTCATAATTCACCGTTCTTCTCCACACGGAGGATACCCCGACCATCCTTCGTTTCTTCATCAATGGTGCATCGTCGTCGGAGCTATCGTCTGCATTCACGCCACCTTTACCATCAGGTTCCTCGGTGAGATCGATATGAACAGGGCGACCGCCGTTGCTAGCCTGACCTTCCACCCGGCAGGACAAAGCCTGAGTTTGCGCGTTCTCCCTTGCTGCTCCTTGGGACGTTGCTTTCGTCAGTTGCTTGGAACCAGTTGCCTCAGAATCTGTCTGCGGGTCTTTGGCAGGTTTCTCTGCGCCTCTAGTAGCCGGCTCTGATGCTGCTGGAGTCTTTTTCGCCGTGTCGGAACTGCTGTTCTTTTCGATTTGTTTCTTCAGGCGTGCGAATCGCCTACGGACCGCCGAGGGACTGGAGTTTGTCGCCTTGCTAACCGCATGAAAATCGATCTGGACAGGTCTTCTATCAATGCCACGAACTCCGCAGACAGAGACATCACTTCCATGAAAACTAGAATCAAGGCTGTGTACTAACCGTCTTGTAGTCGGATTTCTGAAGACAGACATATAGAAACCAGAGATTCACGTCGGGCTGGACTTTGGACGGCATATGCGGCGACTACTGATTTGAGAAAAGAGTCCCAACGATTTCGAAACGAGAGTCAAGATATTAGAAGTTTAGGGAAGAAATAGATTCTTTTCTGTTCAGAGAGGGTGCGTGAGGTAGGGCAGGAGGAAATTCAGGGTCTTTTCCTGAGGACGGGGAAGATCGTGATCGTAGACAGGTTTGCCGTAGGTTATAGAGATTTACAGACAAGGGTCATAATCGTAATTCTTTGGGGAATGATGCAACAGAAACTTTTTTTTTGTTCCAGATCATGAAAGCAGCCCTGGATACTAGAGATAATAGCCCATTCATTCATTATTGACTCCCGATAATTGTGTGCATGAACCTGCTGGACAGACAAAGAAAGCTGGCAAACCCACATAAGTCATCGCATCAAAATGTGTCGGGTAGTAGACAGGTACCAAAGGATGACCGACAAGTAAACTTTTCATATCTTCATTTCAACGTCTGCATCACCTTTTGTAGCGTTGAGATTGTATGGCCCGGTAGCCATCTGTCTCGCAAATCTCTCACCTGACTCCCTGACAGCCTCGGCCAGAACTGTTTGGACACCACGGGCTGCGTCAACAGCGCCGTCGATGATAGCCTCATGACCGGACCGCTTGTCCTCCGCACCCAGAGCAACGCGTGACGTGTCGCCCTTCAGCCACAACTCTGTAATCTCATCTCGGCCAGGCATGTAGGCCACCACACAGGCAGCGACAATCTCCCGGTGCTCAGACGGATCTGGGTCCAGCAAGAGTCTTGGAGCTTCATCCGCTTTGTCTGTTTCCTCAGTACCTGCCTCGTCAGCGACAAGGGCCGCTACGCCTCCTGCGACAAGATCGAGACAGTCAATTCGGGCATCTGCTATAGCAGCAGAAGCGGCCGTAATACACCCTGCCAGGACGTTCATTATCCCCCAGGACGCATCATGCGAACCAGGCGCATCCCCCCACCATCGGTCATCCTCCGCTTCCAGCACCGTAACCGTGATATCCAGAGCGCTTTTTGGCCAGCGTTCGGCGATGATAGCACCTCGAATGGCGGTCTCGAGATGCACGCCCAGGTCCCTTTCACTGGCATCGCGGATATGACCTTTTCGTCTGCGGGCGGCAAAAGGCGCGTATTTGACGTGCGTGGTCAGGAGGAGATTGGGAGAGAACGGCGCAGAGCGAGGTAGAGGTTTTGGCCCGTGGACTGTACATGCGATTTTAAGTGCAGTAGAAGGCGCAATCAAGGATTTGGTGGTGAGCGACCTTGACGGCTCGATTTCAAGGTATGCAGAACCGGTCGCAGAAGGGATCAGACCGGTCTTCAGAACTGCAACGGGGAGAACATTGTTAGCTCAAAGAGTCAGAAAATAGTAGTTGAATAATTTATCGAGCTTACATATTTTTCTTAGCTCAGTAGCTTGTCTTGTGCGCTGCGGTCTCTCTGCAGCGGCGCCTGTTGCAGACCGCAGCAAAGACGCAAAGACTGGCGGCCTAGTGCCGCTAGGCGGCCCATTGATTCTTCGTCTGTCAGTCATTCCACATAACCTGGCATCCTGTAAGCCTGCTCGAGTAGCAGATTACCCCAGAAAAGTATGTCTCGATGACCTTGAGTGATGCGACCCAGAAACGGAAATCTACAATTTTGAGGGATGTTTGCACTGTTTGTTGTTGTGGGGCAGGAGACGGCAGCACTTTTCACAAACAGCAGCAGTTGGCCTTCTTTTCTCTCCCGCACAAAGCTGCTTTTGCTTTCAGCTTTTCTTCCACGCCGTCGCTTAAGCATTATGTCTGCTGTCATTCATGATGCGAGGGACAAAGCTGACTATTTCTGAAACATGAGTTACTAACCTTGTAAGTTTCCCGCAAGATTCTTTCAGCGCACTTTGCCCTGCAGGAGGAAATTTAAAACCAAAAGGTTCTGTTCTGGCGACACCTTCATGAGCCATTGAACAACATGCACTACCATCTGACAGTTTCTTTTCTTTGATTCTTGATGATCATGCAGTGATTGCTGTCATATTTCAGCCAGCTGACTAGGTATTAGAGACAGGTATTAGGTTGCAACTGGCCACGAATGTCAATATGCCCACTGATCTTTACAAAGGTATGCTCATAATGTCTATTTGATCACTTTACCCTACAATTCTGGCGATTGTACTCTGTGATGAGAATCCTTTCTTTCAGTTCTGCTTCTGCAAACTCATTGAAGAAAACCATTTACCATACCAAAAAAATCTCCTGATCTTGTCGTCTGCTTGATAAAGTATCTTTCTTGAGCTTGTTGGGTCCACTGCGGCTAACAATGTCGTACGAACCAGGTTCTTAAAAGCAGGTAATCGTCAGACCTGCATTCCCAGGATTCATGTAACAAGTAAGCCAACCAATGTTTTTCAACTGCGGACGGTCTTGCACATGAAATTCCTTGTCTATGATGACAACAAGTCAATCCATTCAATGAGTCTCCATTGGAGCACCCTCCCCTTGAGCATGCAGTCTAGAAGGCACATGGAGCGTTGTATCTCCTCAGCAATCTTGACGTCTCCCTGATACCGGACTTTTCGAGGTACTCTCGAAAGGGAGGATAGGTTGTGGAGTTCTCTGTCGGGACCTGGTCAAAGGAGATGTCATCGCTTCTCTACGCTTGCTTTCTCGAAATGCATGCTTGACATTGTGCCTATCTCTGCTTCAGAACATGCTTGTCCGTTTTGGATGGCATGGGCTTAGAAGTGGGATCGGCAGGGGATGGGATGAGTAAACTGGCTTTTCTGAACAAACAAAATCCTTGAACTCGATACATCTCTATCTGCTGTCTCCCGCAGTCCTGCCTTTTGTGGTCGGAGAAGATCAAGTCGAGCTTGAGGCTAACTTTGATGATGGAACAACAGGGTATCTGCACGTCAGTCATAATAAGCTTGTAGCACGTCGTTCAATATTCGTGTCTTCTACGCAGAACTCTGACGTCATTACTTTCGTAGGCAGGCATTATTATTTCAATCAATAAAAAAAAAACAAGACAAGAAACAGTAGGTGTATTCTGTATGTATGTACAGTACAGTGCAACAAAACAAAACTCTTCTGAACGAAATCTGATCACGAATGAATAAGAAATTTCTTCAATAGAAAACTACCTCTCTTGCCGAGTTACTGGAGGGCCCTTTTATCACATTAATTAATCCATTATTGATTGGTACTCCTGCAAATTGCGCCCAAAAATTCTTTTTCTATTCGTATTCGTTCCTCATGCGCCTGAGCTCCGTTTCTAAACGTGTGTGAGAGTGAGAAGTCTTCGTATCTGCATTGATGCGACTTTGGGTATTTGTTTGTTTCAAACGCGGTCTACTTGTTCTTCTTCATTTCTTTCTTTCTTTCATTGTCGGTTTCGATAACGGAGGAGGGGGGATTGGATTCGGGGGTTAAGTGAGCGGAGTGAGGAAGTACGGAACTAGAACTCCATGGCCTCTAGTCCTTTGACGTCGGGGTCGTCGTTCCTCTCGATCTCGACATACTGTATGGAGCCTGTGAACCCGTAGGAAGCTTATTAGCGTTTTATAGTTCAAGTAAAGGATCTTTCTTGGAATAGCAGTCCCATGGATCTCTATTTTGGGGGATAGCCTCAATCATGCTCAGGGTTCATACCAGGACTTTCTTTGCGTTACATATTCTCCATGCCAGATTGCGAACGTTTCCGTCAGCACGGACGACCTCGGGGGCGAACTCAATGCCAAACCTGACAAGGAAACGAAAGTCAGTATCATGGGCTGTCGGTGTTTTGGGACCGTCTAACTCACATCTGATGCACTGCGAAAACCACCCGTTTGGCGTACTTGCCGTCACGGTCAACGAGACTTCCATACTGCTCGTCAACAGTCTCCGGAGCAATCAGAGGGTCACGGTCGAAACAGTTGCGAACGACAGGTAACAAAGCGGACTCGACCGCCGCCTGGACCAAACCATGATCGTCGATCTCAAGATCGTCCTCGTCGAACCGCCCGATCCTAATTTCGAACGGTCTGGAAATTGCCATAACGTTGTGTTTGCCGTTGTGGTGGTATCGGAACTCAAAGACTCCTTGCGTCCAGAAGAGCTTGTCGCCCGAGAAAATCATCTCTCCAGATGCGAGGTCGCGGGGCTCGCCATCTTTGCGGTTGGAAGCAGGAATGATAACGTCGCTGCTGATCAGACCCTTTTCGCAGGTCAGACTGTCATAGGCACCTTCGTTCGTAGCGATCCATCGTCCCTGCGATGAGACCCGCGTAACTTCACGCGAAGTATTATCAGTAACCATATAGAGACCAACCCAGTCCTTCTTGCTATGGTTAAGAGGCGCGGTCCACTTGACTTTGATTGGAGCTCCATATTCAAACATGAGGCTCTTCAGATCGCCCCTTCTTTCAAGAGGCCCGCGAGCATTGATGCCTTCCTTGCCGCTGCTACGTTCATGTTCCGCGGACGGTGAGGACTCGGTACCCTCGATCTCTAGAGAGTAGTCCTGGAGTTCATAACCAGCAAGATCGTCATCAATGCGGGAGATGGTGATCCGCGCGGGATATTTATGGAACAGAGCCGTTGCATCCTGCACAAAAGTATTGACGCCAGCAGCCAGCTTTGGCCGAGCGGAGTCCAGAAGCTCTTCCACAAATTCAAAGGACTCATCCACCATCCGGTCTACACTTCCACCAAGCTGCTTGAGGGGTGGAGGCAGGGATCGCTTCAGGCTCTTCACCAAGCCTGCATCCCGCCGCAGGCTTCGGCCGTACAGCTTTTGCATGTGTGGACGTTCAACCAGTTGGATGAAGGCTAGGGTCATAATGTGGCTAAGGAGAGCAAGGAAAACAATTGCTCCACTACCTGTGATTAAGGCTGCACCCCACACACCAGCAAGACCAAGGACACGCTCGGGATTGTTCAGGAAGCGATAAATACCACTGTAGGTCAACTTTGATGAGGCGTCAAAGAAGAAATCCCCAAAGAACCAGCCGAACTCCCCTAGCGACTGGTAGATGCTGACTGAAGTCCAAATCTGCAAGGCGATCAACCCGACTCCGATGATGTGTTTCAGCAATACCATGTTACGGCTCCAGTCGGAAGGGAAGGTGTACATCTTCCACGCCGCGGCGATGAAGCTCGCATAACATAATGTCATACTGAGATGGTATGAGCCCTTCCACTGACGCCACGCTTCTTCGGGGCTATCTCCAAACTTGACGAAGTGTCGGGTCCACGCTTTCTCCTTTGATTGCCGGTGGAGGATATACCCCATACCACCTGAATACCAGATTCTCCATAAGGCAGCGTTGAGTACAAAAAAGAATTGATAGACTGGCGTGGAAGGGGTGAGGGCGGTCAGGGCAAAGATAAGCAACTGGATCAGGATCACGGAAGAATCTATCACTCTATGGAGATCCAAGTTGTGCAGTCCCAGGAGATTGTGGACCGGGGAAGGCTGCGGTGCTTTGTCGCTGGCGCCTGTTGCACTGGGCGCTTCTGAGGTTGTGGAACCACCATCCTGGTCGACAAGGCGCTTGCGAGGGGCCGGGGGGTTGTATGTCTTATCAATATGAGGATTCTCAACAAAGACCAAGAATGCAAATTGAGCTGCATGTGCAAGGATGGAAATGATAAGCACTTTATAGCTCGCAGCCATCAATGAGATTCCGTAGTAACCGGCATATCCGACGGAGTACATTGGATGGGGTGCCATTTCAAACACGCCATCGAATGTCAGTGATTGGTCAATAAGGAAGAAAAAGTCCCCCCAATACCACGCGAAGTCCTTGACAACCCTGTGCGCATCCAGTTTCACCCAGAGGTTGAAGAGAACCAAGATCAGACCTGCTGTCCATCGAAGCCCCGTCACCAGCAGACTCTCATCTTCAGGGCGGCCACCACAGGCTACTGCAAACAGACAGTATGAGATGAAGTCACACATCAAGATGAGGTCCACGACACGCCTAAAGACCAGCCAAGTGTTATACTCAATTGGGGCATTGTCAAATGAGTAGTCTTTCGGGATCATGGTCTCCATGTCACGCTTGAGAATGTGGTACAGTGTCGGATGGGGGTTCTTCCCGGAGGATGGGTTGACGAAGATCCTCGACTTCTCCGCCCACCTCACCAGTGTCTTGTGATGCGACTGATTGTGGAGCAGCCAACCGATTCCTCCATTGTAAGAAATCCGCCAGAAGGTATAGATAGCCGCAAAGGCTGGGATCCTCGCCGAGGCAGGGAGGAGCCAAAAGATCACAAAATGTAAAGCCAGAATGGTCAGAACGATGATATCGGAGAGGTTCTTGGGCTGAGTTGGCGACAGAAGCTGCGATACCATGTCATGCGTCTGGGGGACCGTGAATACTTTGAGAATTACATATTGTCAGCTCCAGTGTCCACAGGAATGACAACAAGTATCAAGAGCATGTGATAAAGTACGACAGTAGAAGGCAGGGTGGGATTAATTGAGTGCGATGCTTTAACTCCATATAGTGCAGAACAAGGCTACTTACTGGTCCCATCTGGTGTCCTGCCAAAGGTCTTCTTGGTCTTTGCATCTGTGTTTGCTACAGCTGAATTATTGCCTGCACTTGCAAGAGCTTCGTCCACAGCATGAGCATCAACGGGCTGCGAGGCTGCAATTCGCTCACGCAGGCCCTCATCTTGAAGATGGGCACCTGTTGTGTGACTGCTGTCCATGGTTGCAAGGAATTGAGACAGCAATAGATCTGTAAGGATGTCAATAAGGCATGTGAGAGAAAACTGTGGGATCCAAGTTATCGGGTAGATTGGCTTGTGATTTTCAGCACGGACCCTACCTAAATGTCTATAGTCAGTGGCTTAGTGCATTATTAGTCTGCACAAGTAGTTAAAAATGTTGGGAAGCACAGAGCGTCCACATTGACTGGCTATGCCAACTGTAATGCTTTGAAAACTTGGAGGAAGAACTGGAAGTATTCTCAGTCGGGAGACGACGTGAAGTGGTGAAGACCGTGAGGTAAATCCCAGGGATCAAAGGTTGGAGATGCGGTGTTTTAGCGTTGCCGGCCCACTGAAGTTGACAGAAGTCGAGAGAAATCGAGTGCGCATTTCCACAACTAGAAATGGATTATTTACCTTTCCAGTATTCTATATGTAATTTAATTTGTCTCCTCTGGCTGTGAAGTGTGCACATGTGCAGGGATCTGAGGGTGGCAGAGCATCGAAAGAAGAGAATCACAGTGCATGCAGCATGTTTCAGTGTGGGGAATCCTTGGACACGTCGTCATGGCTTGGAAGGCCGTGTGAATGGAAGAAGAATAAATGACATTGACTGGGCTGCTGCGCGGTGCCTGCAGAGTAAGGTGCATATGTCGATCGAGTCCTTCCGCGCCAGGCGCCCATGGACTTGGCTGTCCCTGGCGAGCAGAGAGCTGTCAAGTCGCCCCTGCCTCGATCGGCCATCGACGTCATCACCTCACGTGCTTGGCCAACATGGCATTTCCTGCAATGGCGATGTTATTTCAGTCTTACCTAGGTACCTATGTAGGTACTTAAGGCACTGAAATTGTGTTTCTGCCTATAAAATGAAAAGAAAAAAAAAGGCTAACTGGTAGGTACCTAGGACATATTTATCCTATTCCCTTTCATTTGAGTCTAGTATTTCTCCACAGGTCCGATTACTACAAAAAAGAGAAAAGAGAGTTCGATACCGAGATTGCACCCTTTCCCTTTCTTCAGCTCTCCTTCCAATTTTCATTTCTCATGATACAATTGACAACTACTTGGATCCTATTTGGGAGAGATATTTCGTGTCCTGCTGTGCCTAAACCGATCCTCCCCGATCGGCCGATAAGTCGGTTGCTGGATTAGGTAAACAGAAAGCTTGTTCAGCGGGGACTGTTGCCGGGTCCGGTTCGGAATCTCACCCCCGCCCAGTCGCCACACGAGCGTTTGTCATCCAAAGGAACTCCTAAGTAAATTATTATCAATCAATCACCCCTCCGTATCTATTGCTTTTTACTCATCTGCACTCTTTTGTTCACTCTTTTTTTTTTCCCAGATTTGAACGCCTTGCTCAGTACTAGATGGCTCCCTCTCTGGAGGATCCAACAGCGGCATCCCTAGCCGCGCCATCTAGGGCCGCTCCAAATCTTGTCGCACCTGAACCAGGTATGCTTCTTTTGTGGAGGATTCCGCAAATAGGTCAAAGTTGGCGGTGATTGCTCACGAGATTGGTTTTAGAGCATTGCCCTGGCCCTGAATCGGAGCAGGCTGGCAAAAGCGATGCTTGCGCCGGATGTCCAAATCAATCCATTTGCGCCTCCGCCCCCAAAGGACCAGATCCAGACATTTCCCTCATTACCGCTCGTCTCTCACAGATAAAACACAAAATCTTGGTGCTCTCGGGTAAAGGTGGCGTGGGCAAGTCGACATTTTCATCCCTCCTTGCCCACGCTTTTGCGTCCAATCCAGACTCGACGGTGGGCATTATGGATACGGATATCTGTGGGCCATCGATCCCGAAGATGATGGGCGTCGAGGCGGAAACGATACATGTCAGCAATGCTGGCTGGAGTCCTGTGTGGGTGACGGATAACCTAGGAGCCATGAGCATCCAGTTCATGTTGCCCAACCGTGATGACGCCGTGATCTGGAGAGGTCCGAAGAAGAATGGCCTGATCAAGCAGTTTCTCAAAGATGTGGAATGGGGGGAGCTGGACTATCTGATTGTCGACACTCCACCGGGAACGTCAGATGAGCATCTGTCGGTCAACTCATTCCTCAAGGAGTCCGGTGTGGATGGCGCCGTGGTCATCACCACTCCTCAAGAGGTATCTCTGCTGGATGTGCGGAAGGAGATCGATTTCTGCCGCAAGGCGGGAATCCGAATCCTGGGCCTTGTCGAGAATATGTCTGGTTTCGTCTGCCCGAACTGTACGCATGAATCGCAGATCTTCCGAGCCACGACGGGAGGAGGGAGACGACTTGCCAAGAAGATGGGAATCCCGTTTCTGGGATTCGTTCCCCTGGACCCCCGGGTGGGAATGGCCTGCGATTATGGGGAGAGCTTTGTGGACAACTACCCGGACAGCCCGGCGTCGAAGGCGATCAAGGCAGTTGTCCGGGCGGTCGCCAAGCAGGTGGGAGAGGATCCTGACCATGTCCTCCCGGAAGAGATAGTGGTCTAAGGGGGGTCTTATTGGGGTAGTATTTCGTTTTTATTCGATATATACCGATCCGCGTGGTTTGTTTTGGGCAGCGATTTTCATTTGAATGATCTTGGGTGGTACATACATCGGTCACGGCGTTTCGGTGGGAGACTTGACATGGGTTTTCAAACCCCTGATACCCAGGGAGAATATACGATCTGCATTATTATCTAGGGCATTAGCATGGCTACAAACGTTCTGTTACTATTACTGAAATCAGGCTCAAGATAGTGAATTACTAAATTCCGACTGCCCGGTCCTTCCAAGATCCAGCGCAACTCCTTTTCATCCTACAGCAATTACTGCTAAAGCTTGCGATGGATTTGTGGGCAGCTGGTAATTTTCGTTTATATTCCAAGCGACAATGGCCTGTCGCCGATGTTATTTATATCATGCTGTCCCTCATCCAGTTCCTCCGCTTTTCAGTATCATCTGCGCTACAGCCGCGCCATTTCCTCTCCACTGAATATTTTTTTCAGTCTATTCTACAAGTTTTTTTTTTCAGGAGGTTCGTCGGACACCCGTTCGTTGACAGCAGATGGGCGAACGGTCGGATGTGATCTCTGCCTTGGATTTAGAAAATGCCGCGACAGCTGCTGTGATGGAAGCAGATGCGCCTGTTGCGGAGAATAATGCTCTCAGTTTATCTCGTATTATCACTGTTCCAGGCTCTTGGGAAAGACGTGCAAAGTCAACTTTTGTCGCGAAGTCGCTTCAGGATTCCGAAATCACATTACAAAAGGCAAACAAACTTTTGGCTTGGGGATGAACCGCAATTCTCGAGCGTTTATTAAAACACCAAAGCCGCACCCTCATCTCCATGAAGACGGCGAACATCCCCGTGTTCCCAAGTTTATTGAATGGGACTCGGAAACTCGTTGTCTTACAATGGAATATCTGGATAATGGGAACCTTGGGGAGGATATTCAGCAACACAGCCAAAAGATAACGGCTGAGCTCCGTCGTCATCACTGGGCAAGGCAAGCAGCTGAAGGGTTAGATGTCCTACATTCTGCGGGCGTCGTCCACTGCAATATCTCGCCAAGAAACTTTCTGTTAGAGAAGATCTCTGACTTTGGAGGCGCCTCTTTGTCTGGTCCCGAGCCATCAGCTATGGCTGGAACTAGATTTCGAGACCCTGATTATAACTGGGATGCTCCTCCTGTGTTCGGAGATGATATATTCAGCCTGGGCTCGTTGATCTACTTCATCATGACTGGAAGTTATCCCTATGAAGACCGAGTAGTAGTTAGACAAGGCTTTGTGCTCGAGACCAATAAGCACAAGCACGAGCGTTTCAACGTATAAAGCAGTTGCCTATTTAGGTAAGATTGTTCTTTGGTCTTCACCTGAAGGAAGCAAGCACCAAGCACCACACCTGGTACAATATTACTTGCATGCCTGACATTGCAGGATCCTGCACCTGGACTCCGGCCCCTCTGACGTTGGAAAGGCTGAAAACCTCCAACGCAGCCACCGTGATGGTGATGTGCTGTATGCACCTCCCGCCTGCTTCTGCGAGTTTATGGGCGAATCAAAGAGCTGCAGCGTCAAGTTATTGTTATGTGCATTGTCCCATGCCTGATTCCGGGTTGCATTGCATGGTCAATTAGTAAGGCGCCCCGGTCAATGTTCCAGCTGTCATTTCAGCTCAGCCCCTCCAACGTTGCCGTCGTGTAGGCTGGTCCTGTACATGCCTTTATACCACTCGTCCATCCTCGAAGACCGGGGTTCTGTCTCCTACAGGCGGATATGTATAGACATGCACTGATTTCGAGGATCGCACCCTCCCAACGTAATACGCCAATTGACCTGTCGTCCACCGGAATATGCCCAGGCCCCCAACGCTGACATACTACCTTGTCTTCCACGCATGTGCCTATATAGGTACATATAGTAAAATAAAGGGCACGGAGAAATGACAAAGAGACCAGTACACGCTGCCTCACGAACTGCATTGTCCAGTGGCAACCGACCACCGGTAGAAGGACAGCTAAGGTCGCCGCGATCGAATGAATTTAAGCATCGAGCGCGACAAAGTAAACAAAGTAAGACTTTTCCAGCATCAAGTCCAACGCACCTTATTTTAGAGTATTTTGAAGCTATTCCCAGATTTCAGCTTTGAAAAATGACTCTCGAGCCACCCGAAGACTGGCAGATTTAAAGTCACGCCCCTTAATCTTTTGCTATCAGCACATGGCCTTTTTGGGGGACAGACAATAATGACATCTGCCATTCCAAATCACAACCTCCTAGTATGCCGCCAAGGCATGGTCTGCAGCTGGCCAGAACAGAGCTAGGAGCTGAAAGTTATGCTAATAATAAAAGATACAATAAAACTAGAACCCACTAGCAAAAAGGGTCGCAGAAGGCAACAAGGGAGAAGAGTTGGCTGAAAACGCACAGGGATAGGGAACAGGGCCAGGAGTTGAGATTCAGCTTCGATTTCTGACAACGAATCGAATGAGACGATGAGATATTGGGAGGGAGGGGGAAATATATTCAAGTCCGGATGCTGATGTCGAGCAGCAGCGCAATATTCGGCCAAGCCATACAGGGTTCGGGAAGGGGAAATCATCTGTGCGACCTTGTAGTGTCCAGGAACACATGGTGCGCATAGGGAAAGACAGAGAGGAAGTGATAAACTGGCGAGAGGAGCTGGCTTATATTGTTGCAGGTCACGTGGTCGTGGAAATTCCATCACTACTAATAGGTTCCTTAATGAGTCGCAAAGACAGGAGGGGAAAAGGAGGGAGATGGAGAAAGAGGGAAAGAAATTGCTAACTAAGGAGCTTTGAACCTGAACTTTGATAGAAATCCTGGGGTTGCATTGAAGATCTTGAAGCAGCAACAGCATCTAGTGCCCTCGCTTGGAGCCCTAGCGTATATATAGCCGAGCCTCAGTGCGCCATCTTAAACGGTACCTACCCGGAACTTTTTTCTACCTACTCCGAGCTGGAACCCGGCACCATCTCCTAGGAATCAATGCTTTCTCCTCCTTTCTCTCATAATCATGTTCACACTCCTGCTTCAGCACTGCCTCCCTCGGGCCTCCTCCCCTGCCGCAGCAGAGGAGGGTGAGGAAAGCCCTAGTTCGGGAAGGGGATCCGGACAACCTGCGCGTCTCCCATTGTTTATCTACATACTCCGTAGAAAAGGAACAGTTCGGATCTAGTACTCCGTATGGGATACTACACCAGTGGAGCAAAGCTATAATAGTGAATAATAATAATAATAATAATTAGCCGGCATTGCATGAAAGTCGCACCCAAGTACTGAGCTTGTCGTTTCGGATAAAATATCGTCAGACATTGTGGCTGTAGACCCATCATCCTTCGTTGATCGTGTTGTCTGTCTCGCTTGATCTCTTCGTCGCCCGATGTGGCAAGCATAAGGAGATCTGTAATGGCGAGAGCATGCAGGTCTCGTTATAGATGAATAATAGCGTGCGTATTCCGTATGTAGCAGAACCACAAAGTAATCGATAATGACGCCATAATCGGTAAGTTACTGCTCGGAGCAGCGAACTTGAAGATCTGTCGAGTAGTAGCTGTGAGAGACAGAGGCTGCCGTTTCAGGCAAGTGGCGCGTCGTGGATTGGTTGGCGAAGATGCATTATTAAGGCAATTCCTGACACTAAATTCTAACCTCTAACAAGCAGTGTTTCAGACATGCTTCTTCCCGCGACAACGGCTGCCAAGCATCTTGCCATCTTGAAAGCTCCTGACAGTCACCATTGCCTCCCAGACTCTTTGAGCCTGGAGTTCTCCACCGCCACCACGCATCGATGGTTTGAATATCTTGACAGGTTCCTGAAATGCATCTGGCCACGCAAGCCCCGCGTGTACCATTGCTGTTCTCCGTAAAGGCGATCTGGATCCACCAACCAGATGGCCATCCACAGATCCAGTCGTGAATGATGGAGTTCACTGCGACCAACTCTTCACACCAGCATGAAGCTGGCAGGCGAATCATAAACAGTTTCCAGCAAATGATACTGTACCATTGATGGGGCATTTAGTGTTAACCCTTTTTTTTTTCTGTTTCTGTACTAATAATTTTAGCTGTAACCAACTAGGTGTGAAGATCTACTACCATCCTCTCCCAGAGATATCTTCTCCTCTTCTCTCCCTTCTTGCTCTTCTCTGTTGTGTTTCTTTGTCTACGGCCCTTTCGAAATCTCGTTCCTCTGGGAGGCCTTCCACTCCGGCCTCTTTGTTCTACCTTCACTCTTTTTCTCTCCACCCTTTTCGCCACCTACAGCGTCGAGTCAGGACTCGACCCTGTTTCCGTTCTTGCAATACAACTTTTTTTTCTCTAATAATTTCTTTTGCACTTCGTCTACATCTCCTTCGTTCACTCTACGTTCTTTGTCTTGGCCGCTTTCGTTCTGTAGTCGGGAAGGCCCTCTGAGAGGGCTACTTGTCAAGATGAAGCTCCTGACGGCTTTTCTCTGCACACTCGTTTTCTTCTCAAGTCTCGCACTCAGTGCGCCAACAGCACCAAAACGGAAAGGCAGGTCCTTTAAAGTAGATCGGATACGACGCAGTGACTATGTACCCCATGGTCCTGCAGCACTGCGAAAGGCTTACCGCAAGTTCAACATCAACCCGGGGACTTTTGGTCTCGATCTTCTCGATTTTGAGCCCATCAAGCCCAGTGAGCTTGCTTCCAAAGCGAAAAACAATGTCACGGAACCAGATGAGGAGGGTGCCGTGAGTGCCACGTCTGTCAATAGTGATGCCGAGTTTGTGTCCCCGATCACGGTTGGCGGACAGACACTGGTGATGGACTTCGACACTGGATCGTCAGACTTGTGAGTATCTTGCGGTCTATACCATGTGATTACCATAGGCTGACTGGTTCCATAGGTGGGTGTTCAACACTCAGCTCAGCAAGGCAGCCCAGCAAGGCCACACCATCTATGATCCGGCCAAATCTTCAACCTTTAAGCAACTGGAAGGTTTCACATTCAACATCAGTTATGGTGATGGATCCAGCGCGTCCGGCAACGTTGGCACCGATACCGTCAATATTGGCGGTGCTATTGTTGAAAAACAGGCCGTCGAACTTGCAACCGAAGTGTCCGAGTCGTTCATCGAAGACACCAGCTCGAACGGACTGGTGGGCCTCGCATTCTCCAAACTCAACACGGTGCAGCCTCAACAACAGAAGACTTTCTTCGACAACATCGCGAGTTCGTTAGATGAACCTGTCATGACTGCATCTCTGAAGGCCGGGGGTGTGGGAACGTACGAGTTTGGAACGATCGACCAATCCAAGTTTACCGGTCAGCTTGTGAATATCAGCGTGGACAATTCCAATGGATTCTGGCAGTTTAATTCCGCACAGTTTGCCGTGGGTAATGGGCCGTTGCAAAATATCCGGCTTGCGCCCACCGCTATCGCCGACACGGGCACTTCGCTCATGCTCGTCAGCCCTGAAGTCGCGGAAGCATACTACGAGCAAGTTGAGGGCGCCATATTCGCAAACCAGGCTGGTGGTTTCATCTTTCCCTGCAACGCTGAGCTGCCCACCTTGTCGATAGCCGTGGGCGATGCCAACCTGGCAACCGTGCCGGCATCAGTGTTGTCATTCTCCGAGATTGGGACGAACACCACCAACGGCCAAACGCGTAAGTCTTCCAGAGGCCTTTCCTTTTTTGTGCTTGATGTTATTTTTCTTCCGTTCTTGCTAACTTCGATATGTAGTGTGCTTTGGAGGTATTCAGTCAAACCAAGGCAACGAATTCCAGATCTTCGGCGATGTGTTCCTCAAGTCCATGTTCGTCGTCTTTGATCAGAGAGGCCCCTCGCTGGGCTTGGCCACCCCTACCTAGAGCCGCGGCACTATGATGCCCACCTAATCTTCTTGCATCTATCTGGAGTCAATTACACCCTCTCGTTGTCGGTAGCCTTTTTTCATATCCCTGGACCTTCTCTGCACGTTTCTGTAGCCTGAGTGAAGAATCTACTGTTATACATACCTGTATAGAGTAACAATGAGAGCGTGTCTTATCTACCTAACTGTACGAGATAAACCCTGAAATACGCACAAAAACGAGGAAGAGAAAAAGAAATATTGATCATGACCACTTGCAATCGACAACTGCTGTATTCTGCTGTTTACTGAGATTGGTAATATTGCTTGTCGTTCTTGTCCATACAGGGTAGTTAGGTTCGCTTAGGCTGAGTCATCCAAGTGGGCCGCAGCCCTAACGTGTCCCGCTCGACGCAAAAAGTTACTCCAGGCGCAAGGTCTGCCGTTCGCGGGTGCAGAGTGCAACAGAACGTATATCTACTCGTCCAGAGTGGACTCCTCTCGTCTAACTGACAACATATGCTTATTCTTTCCTGGCAGGGATCATTTTATAGCTGCCCAAGCTGAAGCCCCTCACCTCCGCCGGGAATTTACTGCGGGCCGCAGGAACCCCGCTTCTCCGTCAATCACAGATCTCAGCCCTCCTGCGATCTCGTCCAAGCCTCATTATCAGTCGATCTTCTCCAGTCAGTGGACTCTTTCATTCCCGATTCTCTACCAAAATGGCCACAGCTTCCGCGCCCGAGAGCTCTCTTCTCTCCCTGCTCTACCGATCCTACCCCGCCGCCATCTCGCCGGATGCGACCGAGCTCGATCTTTTCCACGCCACTCCTAAAATCTTCCCGCACAACTCCTACTCGGAAGCCGAAGAGGCAGACATCAAGCAATGGCTGGGTACTATCAGCGGGTTGAGCGCTGCCCTTGGCAAGGATGACAAGCAGGCCGTTGCGGCGATCCTCGCCAATCTCAACACCCATCTGGCAACGCGGACAACTTTCCTCGGTGGGAAGCCTTCTGTTGCGGACATCGCAGCCTACGCGGTGTTGGCTCCTCTTGTGGAGAAATGGACTCCCGAGGAGCGTACTGGAGAGAACGGATACCACCACATTGTGAGACACATCGACTTTGTTCAGAACGGATCGCTGTTCAGTCTCAAGATCCCGGACGAGGAGAAAGTCGCCATAGACGTGGATGACGTTCGCTTTGTGCCAAAACCAGTGGATCCGAAGGAGGAAAAGGAGCGGAAGAAGAAGGAGAAAGCGGAAGCCCAAGCTGCGGCCAAGGAGAAGACAGTTGTCGTGGGACAGCCGAAGGCCGAGACGGTGAAGGATACAGTCCACGAGGCGCCGGAGTCCACTACGGAAGCGCCTGCCGCAGCGAAGAAGGAGAAGAAGGAAAAGAAAGAGAAGAAGGAGAAGCAGCCCAAGGCGGCGCCTCCACCGGCTGCACCGCCATCGCCATCCCTGATTGATCTCCGTGTTGGTCATATTCTTCGCGCGATCAACCACCCCAACGCGGATTCTCTCTATGTCTCTACCATCGACTGCGGTGATGCTCCTGGATCAGAGAACACGACGCAGGACGAGGCCACGGGTAAGACGGTTCGGACGGTCTGCTCGGGATTGAATGGGCTCGTGCCGCTCGAAGAGATGCAAGGCCGTAAGGTTGTTGTTGTTTGCAACCTGAAACCCGTCACTATGCGCGGCATTAAGTCAGCAGCCATGGTTCTCGCCGCATCACCACGCGTGGCTGAGGGAGAGGATTCCCACGCCGGTCCCGTTGAACTCGTCAACCCACCGGCGGATGCTCAGGCCGGTGAGCGGGTCTTCTTCGAGGGCTGGAGCGAAGGTGAGCCGGAGAAGGTGTTGAACCCGAAGAAGAAGATTTGGGAGACCTTCCAGCCCGGTTTTACGACCACGGATAACTTGGAAGTTGCCTTCGACAGTACGCAGGTTCCTATTCTGGCGGAAGAGGTCTCTGCGGCAGGCAAGAATCCTGTTGGAAGACTGGTCACTCAGGCCGGCGGTGTTTGCACAGTAAAGAGCCTGAAGGGCGCTACGGTCCGATGATTGAGGGGGAAAAGAACAAGATACAATTATAGCAAATGACATGAAAAAAAAAAAAGAAACTCAGAAGTAAATCGATCTAGCATGGCCTCTCGCCATTGGACATCCTTATACTTCTCTTGAGTCATGGGCGTTTTCCATTTACGAAAATACAGAAATTAGAGAGATAGTCGCAGAAACAATACAAGAGGGAACTGCTTGATACCCTTTCAGCTATAGAGAAGTAATTTTGAGACTCAGAACCGAATTTTAGGAGTTGGAACTAGTTTTACGGTCAATAGACCGTTTCCTAGGTCGTTCTCAACAGTGGCCGTCCCCGGGGGTCTTTTTTTTTGTATAGTAGTAAACCCAATAATGGCTTGTTTACCTTCATTTGTAGCCAAGTAAATTTCCTGTCATTGTTATTGTCGGTATTTACCTGTATAAGTGTACCACTGTTGAAGCGAGTTGATCTACTTGAAGCTTCTGCTCTAAGTAACATGTCGGAGGCGTTTATCTTCTCCAAAGAATCACCCTCATAACAAAAAGACCATGGTTATGTAATTAATTAATTAAGACTGGAAAAGAATTCTCACTCTCAGCTCATTTTCTGGTAACTGGAGGGTATTTAGCTTCTACCCCAATATAGTAATGAAGTTAGGCAAGGTTCCATTGGAAGGTTCTTCATGCGGCTGGCTGGCTGGCTGGCGATTGGGCATGGATCATCACGGCGATTTAATTAGGTAGGATTCATGGGGCGATTTGGCGTCATACACCTACGGAGTACAATGAATATGATACGCTCTTGTCGATCGCTTTCAGCTTCCCGGATTATTTAGGTACCTCCTATCAAATTAGTTTAGGACAGCAGAGCAGGGCGCTCGCGCTAGATTTATTTAGCTTTATGACGTCTCTACTTGTTCTCTTGAGGCCAGCAGCACCTTTCTCTCTTCCTCTCCCTCTGTCTTTTTTTTCCCCTCTGAAAATATTAATACTTCAGTTGACGCGGTAAATAAATTCACAATTAATATTTCTTTCTTTTTTTCCCCCGCCGCTGCTGGCTTAAAAGTGTCTCAAAGTCCTGGCGCCGGGTTCGAGCGCAGGTTGATCCGATCTGATCTGTGTGTTCTTTTTTTAGCCCCATCTGAATGAATACTTAATACTTGGCCGTCATGCTTCGATAGAATAACAACGAAGAGGCCTTAGCAATTGCTCTATTCGTCTATCTTTTCATAAAGTCTCCGTCTTTCGTTAAATTCTTTTTTATTCTTATTCTATCTTTTTTCTCTATACTGTACAGAAGTCCTGCTATGGACTTGATGCTTATACTTATGCCCATGGCTACCCCACTCATTGGAACGGTCATCATCACCGGAGGGAATGGCGCTCTGGGATCGGAAATTGCCGTCGCAATCGCAAAGACGCAGCCGTTGGTGCATCTGCTCCTCGCAGCGCGAGACATCAAAGACGAAAGCGTCCAGCAGGTCTCGGAGAGGATTCGCCTGATCGGACCTCGGTCGCTGGAGATCGCAAAGCTGGATCTGGCCGATTTCAATTCCGTTACGACGTTTGCCGAATTTACTGTACAGAGAGTCCGGCGCAGGACGATCCCGCCTATCATTGTGCTCATCAACTCCGCTGCTACGTTGTCGTATGCCTGCAACGAGTTTACGAAGGATGGATACGATCCTGTCTACCAGGTCAACTGTCTATCGCCGTTCTTGCTGACGGTGAGCCTGCTCGAAGGATTCCGTGCGAATGGATCACAGGTTCTGAACATTGGATGTTCGACCATCTCTGATGGCAGACTGGATTACTTTGACACATACCGGGCCAAAGGAGAGAAGAGTAGATCGGGGACGGCTCTGAGTGCAAAAGAAGGGAATATTCGTTTCGGGAGCAGCAAGCTCTTGATGAGTGCCGCCATGTATGCACTGCGACGGAGTCTCCATCAAGTGTGTATTTCTTTCAACTTTGTGTTTGCCCTTCTTGTTGCATCGATTCTGACGACCTTGGTCTGCAGACGGCGAACATTTCGCTGAATATCTGCACCCTCGATCCTGGAGGCATGGCTGGCGAGAGTCGTCTGTCAACAGATATGCCCAAGTCGATGCGAGTCACCCAGAAGACACGGGAGAGTCTTCGTCCACTGGTGCGGATATTCTCGAAGAGCGCAATCAATACCACGGCCGTGCCAGCGAAGGCTATTGCACGAATCGCGTTCCAGAAAAATAGATTCGGCGATGCAGAACCATACTATATCCTCGACGATGTCTACGAGGCGTCATCTGTCATCGAAGTGCTTCGAGACGGCGAGAAGATGGATGCGTTGCTCCGAAAGATGATGAAGCAGGTCGGGTTAGCAATGGACGAACTGCCGTCTCCCGCGTAACGTGCAAGGCATGGAAGATGAACGTAGAAGGATCACAGCCTGCAGTGTGGTTTAGATCGAATTTTTGCATAGAGTGGACTGTCTTGATGACGTCTTGACCGTAAGGAGTAAATAGTTGAAGTGTACGGAGTAGGTTGTTGTATTGTAAGACAGGCTGCCAAGGACTAGGAGTGTCTTCGTACTACTTATATGGAGTATGCACTTCGAAAACGAACAGCCACGATGGGCATGCTCAGCCTCTGCACTGTCTGCAGAGTCCATCAGAACGTGCAATTGTGCGATTAGTGCTGATCGCAGGAATGCTCCCTATTTAGCTGCTGGGTGGTATGCAAGCGACCTTACCTAGTCCGGAGGTTTTGGGTCAGCCCGGCGGGTGAGCACGGTGCAGGTGGTTCGCAGACGCCACTGATTCCAGAATGACCCTCCCCAGCGCCGCTAATCCTAAAGGCGGCAACTAGTTTGGCTTCCAAGAGGACAGCAACCTTCGAGCCCCCCCCGGCCCCCGACCTGGTCATTTCCAGGCATTTCACCCTCAAATCCACTCCCTTCTCTTTGTATACTTGTTGGGGGATTGTTGTTTCTATTTTCCTTTTTTTTTTACGGTTCGCCGATTTCGATCTTTTCCCTTTCCTTTTCGTGCCTCCGATTCTTCATTGGCGAATTGCGCGTTCTCCTGCAACGTGGTTATTAGTATCAGAAGGGAGGTTGTTAGGGGACAAAGCCTGTGGCCGCAGCCTCGGACGGCCCTGGCAAAAAGAGGTCGCTTGATTTCCGCAGATATCCTCTGGCGACATATGCTGTTGGTGCTGGAGAGATGAACAGGCACTACGCCTACGCCAACGGGTACAATGCTTACCCTCGCGGGGGAAGCGGAACCTTTTCAATATCACCACACAGGTAAGTTCATATGTGAGCTCGATCCCATCGGTATTGTATGGTAACTAACGTTGTCATCGCGTCGAACAAGATTCCAGCCTCGTTCACAATCAGCCCTGCGGCGTCGAAGACAACTGATCATGCGGCTATGTCTCGTTGGCGGAATATCGTTATTCTTGCTGTTCCTCATCATTCCCTCCTGGCGCGCCGCTCTTCTCCCTGCACTATCCCTCGGGCTTCTTTCTTCCGCTGGCGACGATTTTCCGCTGGAGACGGTCCGCTACTATGACCTTTCCGACGTTCAGGGGACGGCGAGGGGCTGGGAGCGTGAGGAACGGGTGCTCATGTGCACGCCGCTCCGGGATGCAGAGCCTCATCTACCAATGTTCTTTTCGCACCTGCGAAACCTGACTTACCCGCACAACCTGATCGATTTGGCGTTCTTGGTTTCGGATTCGAAAGACAACACCCTGGGCACGCTCTCCCGGATGCTCACAGAGCTTCAGAATGACCCAAACCCGCAAATGCGCTTTGGCGAGATTTCAGTGATCGAGAAAGATTTTGGACAGAAGGTGGAACAGGATGTGGAGAGCCGGCATGGCTTTGCCGCTCAGGCCTCGCGACGGAAGCTGATGGCTCAGGCACGGAACTGGTTGCTAAGTGCCACCTTGCGTCCCACACACAGCTGGGTCTACTGGAGAGACGCAGATGTTGAGACCGCTCCGTTCACTATTATCGAAGATCTCATGAGGCACAACAAGGACGTCATTGTTCCGAGTAAGTTGGATGATAGTGAACCAACCATGTCCGTTGACACTAACGGATATAGATGTCTGGCGACCGCTTCCGGATTGGCTGGGCGGAGAACAACCGTATGATTTGAACTCGTGGCAGGAGTCTGAGACCGCGCTCGCGCTCGCAGATACTTTGGATGAGGATGCGGTGATCGTCGAAGGATACGCGGAATACGCGACGTGGCGACCACATCTTGCCTACCTTCGAGATCCGTACGGGGACCCCGATATGGAAATGGAGATTGACGGCGTTGGAGGTGTCAGTATCTTGGCAAAGGCCAAAGTGTTTCGGTCGGGCGTTCACTTCCCTGCATTTAGCTTTGAGAAGCACGCTGAAACGGAAGCGTTTGGCAAGGTAAGATGCGATCGCCCGCTTTTTGCAGACAACGCTAACTCAACCGGTACAGATGGCTAAACGCATGAAATTCTCGGTTGTCGGTCTTCCACACTATACCATTTGGCATTTGTATGAGCCCAGTGTCGAGGATATCCGTCACATGGAAGAAATGGAACGGGAAAGAAAGGCACGAGAGCAAGAAGAGAAGGAGAGGGCTGAACGTCAAGAGAAGATGAAGGAACAATTCAGGGACACCAAAGCTGAATGGGAACTGGACGGGGCCGCCGTCCAGAATCTGGTACAGAAGGAGAAGGCCGAACAGGCCGAGCAAGAACGGAAGGGATCCGAGGAGGGACCCGCCGCTAAGGCAGAGAAAGAGGAGATTGACGAAGGAAAACAATGAAGACAGTTGTTTCATTCTCCCCTACCTGATTGTAAGTTTCGTCAGTGTTCTTCTCACTTCGTCGAACTTACCCAGGGGAACTTGGGACGTCTATTCTCATCTTCCCTACTTTGAATTCCTACTTACCAGAATCAGCATTACCTATATCTTCTTTATCTTTGTCGATGCTATAAAAACATTTTGCTGCCAATTATTGTATTGGAGTCACGGTGCGGCTGTCGCTGTGTGGTTCGACTGTTCGACTCTGGGATGATTTGTATGCCTGTACTATCCTCTCCTTCTTCTTTTTTTCTTTTTTGATACCGTTCTCCTTCGATTTGTGGCAGGTTTGGGACTTCTGACTTCTGTATTTGATTATCATTTTTATTTTCATTCTCTCTGCATTTTTTTCCACGCAGAGGTTTATTTTTTTTATATCTAGAAACGACAAATGGTTTGGCATAAAGTTCATGAGAAGTGATATATCTCATTACATTACCTGCTGGTTTGTACAGTACAGATTATTTGAAAATTCACGGTTTAGCGTTGATCCGTTGATCATCATCGGACAAGTATAGGCGAATTAATTTCGACTGATTCTTGTAGTCTCTCTGTATGGTGATTCTTGGACTGCACCAACCACATAAGTACTGATCAAATTGATCGGCCTGTTTCTTAATCTTACGACTTCGAGATGTTCTCTCCACAGAATAAGCAGTGGTCCGTGCACGAACCGCGTTACGCTCCACCGCGTCTCAAATTAACTTGAAATTAATATTGATGCGAGTGCGACTTGTGCTTGCTGCAGGAATCCATGAATGAGGGGCAGCATACAAGCATATGTATTGATTCCCTTCTCTTTTCCTTCTTTTCATCTGGCTATTATCTTTCGTCAATTGAGAAAGATCATCGAAGCTAGACCAGGCAAATGTCCACACAAACCGCGCAGAGCATCCGCTTCACGCACACTTTTCCACAGCAAGGCTTCAGGCTGCTTGAATTACCGCCGGAGCTGGTTGAGCTGCTCTCTTCCGATGATCCTCCCACGTATGCAATTAGTCTACGTTATGTCCATTGACTTTGAGAAATTTGCTAACCGGTTCGTGTGGGTTTCAGTCTCCTACTCAAATCCCCGTCACCAGATGCCTACCAGTCAACCACAACCACCGCCGACGCCGATACGCGAGAGTACGTCAACCTGTGCACGCCGACCAAGACGTTCCGAGTACGACAGGTCCATTCGTCGAATTCAATACACCTGATACGGCCAAGCAATGGGAACAACATTCCTTCGAATGGGGAGGCCGAGGTAAACTTCGCGGAAACAGTGACGGCAATTGCCAAGTGCGGGTCCACGCTGGAGTTGCAGACCCTGGATGATGAAGGGTTTTCGGCGACGCAATTCCTGGAACGGAGCTTGAGGCTCTACGACCGGTTGAGTACCGACGGGGATGTGCAGATGGGAGAGTCTGGGTCTGGCTCTGCTTTGACATTGTCAGAAAGGAAGAGACTGAAGGAGGAAATATTTGCCGACGTTCCGACGTCCGTATCCCAGTGCGAGAGCGCATGGAAAGAGCTCTGCGCGTTCGTGCATAGCAATACTACGACAGGCAATGGTCCCGGTGTCACCGGCTTCCGGCCCTCTGCAAGGGTGAAGCTCGATGTCTGGAAGAGAATGCTGGAAGGGTCCGTCTTGCAGGGCATCGATATCGAGAAGCAGTTTCTTGTCAGGGACCTGTGGAAGGCTGTCCTTGATGAGGGTGAAGAGGAACCTTTCCCTCAGCCGTTATTCGAGGCTGTCGTGAGAAGGCTGGCCGAGTCATCTGACACCCAGGCATATGATTCGGAGCTGAAATGTAAGTTTGTATTATTGTCAGATTGCCTACGGATCAGGCTGCGAGCCTGCCACGCTAATACGGGGTTAATCGCTAGGGTCGAACTTGGACAAAGTCGTCAGCATCAGATGGATTGGCGAGACATATCTAGAGGTCTCTGCGCCAACGGCATCCTCCGCAATCGGCCGAACTGAATTCATCAATGGCTGGAAGGACTTATTACCTGAATCATGGCGAGATCAGGCGACATTGGACATGTTGAGGGTTCGTGATTCCCTCCTTTTTTTTTCCTCCCCGTTTTGATTTGGTTCAGCCTTGTTGACTGACTGTATATCCAGGAGGGTTCCTACAAGTATCCGGATCCGAGTTCAATATGCTTCGTGAAGGATTCTGAGCGCCAGAAGATGAAGAAAGAATCTTCGGCGGGAGGTACTACGACCAAGAACTCACGAGATTGGCATGCACGATTTCAGAACCAGAGACGACAATGAGGACACCAACCGAATATATTATATTGTCAGGATATACGCCATTCTAGTGATCTCATACCCGACATGAATCTAGAAAGAATGGTGGCTATTCCTACAGGGTTTCACTCAAAACAAGAGGAAAAAAGAAAAGATGATTCATGAAATGAGTTCAGCACCAGCTATACTTCTCATTCCAGAACCACTCCAGGTCATCCCCAAATCCCTGCTCAGCACCATTCCACTTCAGACTGGTGATGCTTCTCTTTTCTCGGTGCACGACGCTGGCACTAGGCTCCAGAATCTGCGCTGCTTTCACCATCAACGGGGTCGGATTCCAGAAGTCGACGCGGCTCATACCAGTTTCGTGTGCTTCAAGCTGCGCGCGTCGCAGGACTGCGGCCATTGCTTCGATTGTGTTCTGTTCCTCCGACATTGTCGTGGGTTCGTCGTAGACCCACCGCAATATGTACAGGGTATGAGACTTGGGGGTTTCTCCGACTGTTCTTGTCCAGGTACAGTACACGTTGTGACTGTCGACACCGGCGCCCTTCACCACTGGTGCTTTCTTGTTGAAGATACCGTTTTCTTCATAGAACTCTTCACGAGCCCAGTGCCAGAGCATATGGTCATAGTCAGGGGCAATGCCCACTTTTGCTCCTGATGACTTCTCAGAGGCTGCCCGCAAAAGCTCGCGTTCCTTTCCAATGACAGCGTCGCTACACATGGATAACTGCACATCCTCCGCCGTCAACGGTCTCGCTTCAGGGATGTTGGCCCCTGCAGGTGCGATTGGCTTCTTGTATTCTTCCATTGTGATTGGCGGCAGAGTGAGGTGCGACGATGGAAAAGGCTTCCACCCGTACCTAGCATAGAACTTCTTGCCAACGTCCGAGAATAGCACGGAGAAGACTCCTCTCTTTCTGGGCAACTTTTCCGCCTGCCAGGTCTCAAGTTTCTTGCCCAGCTCGTGCATCATCCTCCCGGCGTAGCCCCTCCCTCTGAATTCTGGCCGCACAAAGACGCTCCCGATGCCATGACATATGATGTCCTCCACCTTTCCGTCGTATGCCAGGAAAGCGTGCTTTCGAAGCGTTTCGCAGGAGCTGAGAATGGTCCTGGCGTTCGGCTGTTGTCTTGGATCGACCAGGATCCATATTGTGAGCCCTCCATCCTTCGTGAGATTCTGATTCATGAGATGGTCCTCACGCTCGATATACTTCTCCACACTGAGAGGCCCCTTCCATGCAGCGCTGTTCAGCCGGAGAACCTCGAGGCGCTCCTCGGGGGTGGCAGGGACCAGTTCGAGGTTTGGAGAGTCTCCATGGGGCAATTCTTCGGAGGGCATGATGGCTGATATACAGAAGTCCAATTCCGCCTGGAGCAGGAGATAGAATGTAGTGAGTGGCAGTAGCAGGTCAATAAGCTCGCATCGATCGGTTCAGAAGGCAATGCTCGAGCTGGAGACGCAAGCGAGTCAGCAGCAACAGTAATTGACGATGATTACTTGGAGAAACAGAGTGAATTAAAAGCAGGACCGTCTCATCTTTAAGTTTCTCCCGCCACATGGGGCAACGTGCATCATCGAGCCACATCCATAGGAATTAGAGTCAGGCGTAACGCATCTCCCGACCGCCCATCCAGTGTTTGCGATTCTGGTTACTCCTTGTTACCGGGCCGGTTTTCTTTCCCCAGGACCAAGCCCGACGACAAGCGATAGCAAGCGAAGGAGCAAAGTTACATAGGGTAACTCCGTACTCAGAGCGGCACAGGTAAGGTTGCACCTACCCCGTCTGGAACTGCAGTTCCAGTGCCGGAGATCCACCCGGGTAAGCTGCGGTGCGGTGCGGTGCGGGCGAGGGCGGGGCGCCGGGGCCGCCCATGTGACGTATTTCGTATGCATGTAGCACCAGGTACAGGACACCTCCGCATTCTACGGCAGGAGGAAATGGAAATGAATGTGATAATCAGCAGCGGTGTGAAGAAGTATACACGCCGGGTCAATAGGAAGATCAGAACCCAGGTTGGACTATGAAACCAGGTAATTTAATAATACTTGAGTTTCAGACTTTCAGTACGGAGTACTCCGTCCCTTAGCGCGATACGGCTGATAGATCTAGCCAGACAGGGGGATATTCAGCCCGGTGACAGCCTCGAATATTCCAGTATTCTGGGTTATGTTGCTGCCAAGAAAAGAGAGAATAGGTAACTATTAATTGAGGTCGTTTGTTAGATCTCCTTTCGTAGCCGGATAGTACAGTACAGTACAGACATACAGTAACAAACATTCTGTTTGTTGGTTACACCACAGAACCCTACTTTACCTAATCTGTCGAGGCCTCACTCGAGAGGACTAGACAGGCACGTGACAGCAACATCTCATGGGAGGAGCCTCAACTTATCCTATCCCAACGTCATGAAAAGCACCACCCCACAAATGATGATTTCGTGACACAGAGCCTGCCGCCATTCTCCAGGCAGCAACAAGGAAGGAGTCAAGCAATCAGGAGGGGGATTGCTGGCTCCGCGAATGTCTACTGATTTTTGCTGTTAAATTCTATTGAATAGTATATGACCGAATCTATATACCCGACCGCATGCTCGCTTAGCCTGCTGCTGGGCAAGACTGAATCCATATACATGTACTGAGCGGGAGGATATATTTGATAGAGTATTCTGGCAGTATGTATAATCTCCATGACACTTCAAATTGATCCGATTTCTAGCGCTGTCCGCCCGCTGAGTCATGGTATTCATCTTGTTGATTTTTGTGATGCTACTACTACTAGATGCAGCGCGGACCTATACCACTTCGCCTGAAGGGTTACGGAAAAGACAAGAACTACTACTATGAGAAGGATGATGGAACTTTTACTGCGGAGCCTCTCGGGACAGGACGAATGAGGCAAAACGTGAATGATGAGCAACGCATGTCTGTACCTGTTAGGGAAACTCTTCCATCATCAGCCTCGATAGAACAGCAGCAGCAGCAGCAGCATCGATATAACAATGATATGGTGGGTTATAAATGATCGTTTTTAAGTCTTGTGGTGGATCCTTGGACACGATTGGATTATCATTCTACGCGGCTGGGTTGTGTTCCCTATCACCTCTTTGAGCCTTACTCTTTCTCTTTCTCTTGCAGCAGCCTGGGAGGCCCAGCCTCTTCCTTTCCTATGAAAAAAATTTTTTTGCCAGCCTCGTCTTTTTCTATCGCATATAAATAGTCTCTGTCGAAGCCATGGACTTAAAGAAATCTCTCTCTTGCACACTACATACTGCGATCTTTTTTCGACTTCTGTATCTCTTTCATAGCTTACCACTTTTACACCACTGTCTACGAATTGATTTTAACAGTCTTGAATTCTGAACTTGTCTCATTATTGCTATCTTTTCTCAAATGCTTCACTTCATGTCATATTTCTAGCTTCATCATTTCTGCAGACGCTGATTTGGTACCTAAAAAGCTCCTGGGTAATGTCCCGAACACTTTTTCCGCAAATATGGACTTCAATATTCCCATTCCTGAGAATGGCGTTGCCCCTCAGGATGATGACTTCGACCTCGACTTCCCTTTTGAGTTCGTCGACTTAGACAACGACATTTACCAATTCGGGAATGAAACGAATGATCTTTTTGGCAACACTGTTCCAGAGCCTGGTCCCGCGAGAAAGAAGAGGGCCACGAACGTTTCTGAACGGAATGACGGAACCGTGGTTGACACAGACACGCCTTTCTGGGAGGTCTTCTCTGATGATGATGTCCCTCCCGTCAAGGCTGAGGCCGTGACAGATCAAATTCAGGGAGAAAAAGCCTTTTTGGGGAAGATACTGGAGGTTTTCCCTGATGTCGACCACGACTATGTCAAGAATCTGTACGAAAACCACAAGGTGAACCTTCGTCCAGGGCAGCTCGTCGCCGACATCATCGAGCCTGTCGTCGAGGAGATTCTGGCCGGTTGTTCTTACCCGAAACAGAACAATCGGAAGAGGAAGAGGAACCCCGCAGACTCTGAGTCGGATTCCGAGGAGATTACGAGGTTTCGAAATGCCGCAGGGTATACTATGCTAGCGTTAGTCACAATGGCGTCTTCGAATTCTTCCTAAGAACATTGTCTGCTAACTCTCAAACAGGAACAAAGCACTCTCTCGTGAATTCCCTCTTGTGCCACTGCCTACTATCCGGACGCTGTTACGTGACCACCAAACACTCTTTGCTGCCTATAAGGCTCTTTATCGACTGCAGAGCTCTGGCGAAAATGGAGATCGTCCACCGTATGAGCGTCTGCGACGCCCGAGACAATACAGAGGGACACCTGTCTCAGACATGTACATGCAGAAATGGCCAATGATAGAGCGAGAACTCGAGAAGGCAAGGAAAGCTGTTGCCAAAGAAGAAGGTATGTCATTGTGTCACTCGAGCGAAGTTCTGTCTGCTGACGGTGACGATAGATGCGAAGATACTTCAGAAACAAATTGAGGCGGCTGAGAAGCGTAACGAGGAAGAACATGCAAAGGCTGGAGCTCTTATCGAATGCCAATGTTGTTTCAGCGATGCGCCGCCGAATCGGACGATTCCATGTGAAGGGGAGAGCACGCACTTCTTCTGCTACACGTGTGTCAAAACTAGCGCTCAGACTCAAATTGGTCTCATGAAATACGAAATGAGGTGCTTCGACGTCAGCGGCTGCCAGGCCGGATTCAACCGGCAAATGCTGAAACTGGCCGTCGGCGAGACGGTGATGGAGAAATTGGAGTCCCTCCAGCAGCTGGACGAGATCGCAAAAGCCGGGCTGGAGGGACTCGAGGACTGCCCCTTCTGCGACTTCAAGGCAGTGTGCCCTCCCGTCGAGGAGGATCGGGAGTTTCGGTGCCTGAACCCCGACTGTGAGAAGGTCAGCTGCCGGCTATGCAGAGACCAGACTCACGTCCCGAAGTCCTGTGAGGAAGCCAAGAAGGAGAAAGGCCTCCCAGAACGCCATGCTGTCGAGGAAGCCATGAGTGAAGCCTTGATTCGAACCTGTCCTCGATGCAAGATCAACATCATCAAGGAGAATGGGTGTAATAAATTGCGGTGCGTCCAATGCCACTGCGACATCTGCAATGTCTGCAGGAAGGACATTACCCGGGAAGGGTACGATCATTTCACCAGACATGGATGCCCCCTCCACGAGAACGATCAAGGCGTTCAGCGTCAGCAGGAGGAAGTCAAACGTGCCGAACGGGTCGCCATTGAGAGAATCATGGCCAACAATTCGCATCTGGACCGGGAAGCACTTCGTGTCAAGGTTCCGGAGCTGAAGAAAGAGACAACACGCCGCAGGCCCACTCAGCAGAATAGACGCCACCCTGCTCATCCTCTCATGCCTGTCGACATGGATGCTGCTCCGAGACGTTACCCTCTGCCGGCGTATCCGGTGCGCTTTCCACAGTTGCCTGCTGGCCCTGGACTCCAGCCGTACATGGTCGATAATAGAGCTGTTCCTCTTCCTGGCCCTCCCGCTCTGGGTCCAGGGGTTTTCATCGATGCCCGTCCCTATCATCTTAACATGTACGGTCACTTTGGCGGCTATGCCGTTCGTCCTGAACATCTCCTTTACCCCGCTCAACCTGAGGGTTTTCTTCATCCTCTTCTTGCCGGACCTCTTCTGGACTATCCTCCACCCGGTCGCCAGGAGGGCCGTCCCAGGAGACCGAATAATGGCTATCAGTTTTAGCTGTCGTATGATCTAATGGACTGATCTCATTTTGCCTGTTGATGCACGGAATACAGATGATCTGTGGCCTCATACGCAACTCGTGATACAGCGATTCCGTTTGATGACCCATCCTCTTTTCTTCGCCCGCAGTTATCAATCCCCGCAATCCTTACAGATGGTGTCCATTCCATCTCACTTCTTCATTGATTGACACGATTGTGCTCATGATTGTCCTGGTGATGATTGAGCAATTTCTCACTTTTCTGAGCCCCAGTCATACTCCCAGTTTCCACGAACGCACCCCCGCCTTGCTTTGGCTTATTTCTTCATCTTGTTCCGAACAGTTTTGCTGATACGCATTGAGCGAGGATTCCCCTACCCCATTACCCGATTTAATACCCCTGTTCGATCGAAGATTGGATTGTTTGCTTTTCTCTTTTCTTGCTTCTTTTTCTTCCCGTTCTTGAAGACCCTTTTGCATTTCCCGCTTAATACACCTGCTTGATTAAAGATTTTAAGTTGTTTACTTCGCCTTTTCCTTTTCTTGTTTATCTTCCTGATCTTTCTTCCATTATATTCAATACACCTGTTTAAAATTGAAGATTGGATTGTTTAGTTTTCTCTTTTCTTCCTGTTCTTCTTCACATTATTCCCCTCCCTCTTGCTCTTCTTCTTCTGCTTTCTTCGGATTCTTCCCTTCTCTTGCTTCATTGGCACTCTCTCTTCTCCCTCTTGGTCTTTGGTAATGTAGTTAGTTAGCATCCAGTGTTCCTGTCCTGCCTAGGAGAAATGTAATTAATTAATTAATTAATCAATCAATCGATTACTTCCCAACTCAGTCAGTACTCTGTTGCACAAATTGAAATCTATTCTCTGAAAAAAATTTAAAAAAAAGTAGATATTTTAAATTCCTCTTTTCTCTATCGCTGGCTACTTACTGAAATTAACAAGTTGAAAATCTCAAGTTAACTGTAAAAGTCCGAAGACGCTCATATTAGCAGACTAAGAACTATATATTAACGCCTATTACTTAACTTAGGTACTAAGAAGAATAAGAAAAGAAAGGAAAGGAAAAGACGGGGAGAAGAAGACCCGAATGATAGTTCGTCTTCTTCTTTAAAAAAAAAAAACAAGCCGAACAAAACCTCTCATCCATATTGTATTCGGTAGATTTTCTACCTATTCTATCACCTTCATTACCTAATTGTCTCGTGTAGTTAGGTAGGTACCTGTTAGTTTCGTCGCAGGCTATGTATGGCATACCTCCTTCACAGCTAGATCGCGGAAAGAAAAAAACCTCCCTAAACAAACAAAACACGGACATTAATTCGATAGCTAGAAAAGGTCTTGCAATTGTCTTGCCTCGCTTCGCTTCACTTCATATTATTCATCTGCCTGTTCTAACATTTTGTCATCTATATATTTTTTTTTTCTCTCTTGCCTATTAATGAGTAGAAGGGAACAGCATAGAATAGATCAATCAGATCAGAACATGACGTAACAGGTAGATGAAATGAAATGAGATCGTCAAGTCAAGGAAGGAAGGACCGTTTCTCTCTTCCCTTACTCTTGGAGGAAGAAGAAGAAGAAAAAGAAGAAGGGAAGAAGGGAAGAAGATAAGGACAGGACAGGACAGCAGTTTCGATCCAACCAGAACCAACCCAACCCAACAAGAAACCCAACAAGACTCAAGATGATATCGATAGTGATCATACCACCATACCAACGATGACAACGGATCTTTTAAGCGGGGTCTTTATTTTTAGGGTAGTGAAACTAAGCAAGCAGCCATCTGCCAACCTATCTTGCTCTTGCTCTTGCTCTTGCTCACCTTCTTTGCCTACCTGCCTGTAAGCTTACTTTTGTACATACGTATGTACATACAGGAGTATTATAAGGGACATTGCTAACATGGCGAGAGGCACTCGATAAGGAAGCCCCAGGAGATCAAAACAAAACAAAAACTATAAACTCTATATAGTAGGTACCTAGGTAGGTCACTAGCATAATAGATCAAGTATTTTCTCATTCAAGCCTAGTCGATGGAAGCGAGACATTTAAGGCTTGTGATATGCTATGCTATGATATTGACATGGGACACTAAAAACAACAAAGATTCTTCCTGCCGAATTCGCTGTTTCCACATCTTGAGCGATGACGACGATGACGACGATGACGACGTTGACGATGACGCTGCTTCTAATGCTAGCAGAGGTTGACGGTTGATGGCAGCGTATCTTGCTGAAACCCTTGCTGTCAGATCCATAGACGTCGAGAATCGACAGCCAAGGAAACAACCAGATCATACCGGAAGTATTTTTTTGACAGGCACAATGATCAAACTGGACATCGAAACAAATGATAAGAGCTAGCAGACGGGAATTGGAACAAGGAAAGCAAACAAAACAGCGAGCTTGAGTCAGAATAAAAGCAAAAAAAAAAAAAAACTCAATGGAAACACTGCAGAAGAAATAAATTATGTGGCCAGGACACGACTAAATGGACAGGCGACAGAGAAAAAAAAGAATAAGCAAGATAAACAAAGCATATGATGAACCAGAGAAGAGAAAAGGTGAGCATTGAGAACAATGACGTTGTTTGTCACAGAATATCGACAATCTGCTCCAATGGTTCATTAAGATCAAGATTCAAGCGACAAAGAGAGCCACATCAATCATAGTAATGAAATGTTTAATCGTTACGATTCTTCTCGCTGGCAAACAATCTCTAACCCTCTTTCAAATCACCTTCCCCGAAAATCCTTCTAATATTCATATATCCCGAAAATTGAAGGGGGAACAAAAGGATAGGGATAATCTGTTGCTTGTTTGAATCTGCCAGTTTGCCTTTTTTGGACAATCCATGATGGAACACAGTCGAATCCCGTTTAATGATGCCAACAATCTTAGACAAGTGGTGGTGAATGATGGATGATGGTGGAAATCACGCAGATGAAAAGAAGCTAAAAAAAAGTCGGATTGATGAGAGAACAAAAGACAATGAGGTATGAGAATATGCAAGAAGAAAGAGAAAAAGAAAAGGCCAGGGAGAATGAAAAAAACGTAATAAGCGCCCTTCCAGTCTATGATGATTCCAGTTCGTGTCTCAATATCATTCATCCCGTTCCCACTTGATCCGCGCCAGTGTGACTCGAAACCCCCACCTGTCAGATCCGATAGTTAACTAACCATTGGGGGATAATAAAAAAAAGTTTACAAGGAAGGAAAAAAAATAGAATTCAGTTATGACCAGGACTTAAGTGACCAGGGGGTAATCGAATTTCTGTTTGGCCTCCTCGACCCATAGCTCCAGGCGAAGTTCTCCGGCCTCGACGCGTCTGACAGGCACGGTTTTGGCTCGTCCATTGGACATCTTTTCTTGTTGTTGCTGCTTATCATGGCCCAACTTTGAGACTGAAAAGGGAGCCGTACACGACCTCAGATGGACCTGTCCGGGTTCGGCCACAATCCAGGTTTGCTCTTCTTTCGTCGTCCCAGCAGGCGGCAGAGCATCTTCTCGCACCTCGATGCAGACGGTGAATCCGAACTCGTCATCACGGGGCAATGGTGTCAAACGGGCACACGCAGATGCCAATCTGGCCAAACAGGCCCGGAACTGAGCCTCGAGATCGACCGACTGGGCGTTGGAAGGTGGTCTGGTAGCCTCCTCTTTCCTTTCTTCAAACGTAGCGTAGATTTCCCCGGCTGGCACGTGAGGAAACCCGGACAGATCGAATGCATACCGCTCCATGGGCTGGTTTGTGCGGATGGACGAAATGATCACAGTGACTGCCGTGATGGTCCCTTTCAGGATCTCCGTTTCCACAGCGAGGGCCACATCGTTGATGTAATCGCACACTTTGGGATGGCGTGACTGTCGGACCGGGTAGTTGTATGCCCGCACGGGGAGGAAGGTCGCTCGTGGGTAGACGGAGCGTAAGAAGAGGATCTGATGGATGGAGACGCTGAGGAAATTGGTAAATGCCGCGGCCAGGGCGGCCTGGGTGGTGGGCAGGTTCTTCGGAGCGCTGAAAGGGGTGGCAGGCGTTGACATCGTGTTGACTGTGGTACTTTCACTCGCCATTGCCATTGCGGGTCGAGGCTAGCACCGGAGACGGTCGCTTCAACAGTAGTGATGGTCGGAAAGGAGTCTCGGAGAATCAGCCTGCAGTTCCTCTCCGTAGCTAATCATCTCTCTGCCCTCGTTGACAACCCTCAGCGTCCCGCCGGGCAGGAAGGAAGAATGGATGGTTTGGGGGGTTCCGTGCGTGGAAGGCACGGCCCTGAGCACAGCAGCAGAACGGGGAAGGAAGGCTCAGCCAGACGAGGGCGTGTCACCAAGCCAGAAGCGGAATATCCACAACTCACGGAGAGGAGATGATGGGCAGGGGGCAGGAACACCCTTGGGTGCGTTGGGAGTTGGGATCGTGGTGCACAATGGACGTCGTGGAGGGGATTGCACGCAATTGAGCCAACGGTGAAGCCGAGTTCTGCAGTGCTGGGAGCCTGGCAGTCACTGTCACGTGTTTGCGTCATGGGTTTGGATGCCGCAGGAAAAAAACAGCAGAGCACTGCTCCACCCCATGGTGGGATGCTGCTTAGTGAACCCGTCGATCATCGAGGGAGGGGAGATCCGAAGCGAACCAACGCGTCTGCTGATGTGCTGGAGGGAAAGGCAGCCTGCTTTTAAATTAAAACCTAAGGCCTGCTTCCGGATTTCCCTTCCGTACCACTGCCCTCTCTGCCCTTTTTGCCTGCTCTGGCCTTCTGCGGGCTGGCCGTTGTGAGACATGCAGCCACGGCCAAGGGTTACTATCCCGCGGTGCCTGGCCTGGCGATACCGCTGCCTGGCTGCTAACTAAGCTAAGCATCCCGAGTAACCTTCTCCCAGGGTCTCATTAATATTATTTCTTCATCCTGTTGCCAAGGGGGAAAAATTGGGGACAACCCCCACTGGAACACCCTTTTGCCTGCCAAGCGCTAACCAAGACTTCCACCGTACGCCCCGCTGCTGCAGTCTCATAGACTCATAGCCTGCCTCGTTGCTCCAGAGCGAGGCGGTTGTGGAGAAAATTCGAACAAAGTGCAGATACTCGCGGACAATACTCGGCTCTGGACGGAGGACCGCGATACGGAGTACGATGCCATCAGATGGTTGACTTCCGACCCCAGGAGAGAAGGGAGCAATATTCCGCAGTCTACCGAGTACCCCGTACTTTGGGACTACTATACTGTACATAGGGACTGCAACGAACTTGTAGCATTATTTCGAGACCAAAAAAAATATTGGAGGGGTCTGGGGATGGTTTTTTATCAATTTACCCCTCCTCCA
This sequence comes from Rasamsonia byssochlamydoides, assembly GCF_041956645.1. Taxonomy (NCBI): domain Eukaryota; kingdom Fungi; phylum Ascomycota; class Eurotiomycetes; order Eurotiales; family Trichocomaceae; genus Rasamsonia; species Rasamsonia byssochlamydoides. Next base: position 315,201 of record NW_027192390.1, on the reverse strand, counting down.
AAAGCACAGTACCCAACACTGTGACTGTGTGTACCCAATCACTTAACCGACTATTAATATGGCAAGGACAACAACGAAGTCGGTACGGTAACCATTCTGGACGGTCGCTTGCCGGCGGACTTGCCCTCCTGGGAAACCAACACCACATCCCGCCCGTCCACCAAATATTATTGTTATTCGGAAGCTTTGAATCTCTATCAAAACACGCGCGCGACAACACGCGCCCCAAGATCGCGCTGGAAAGAGATATAAAGTCTTCTGCCCCAAGCAAGCTTGATCTCACTGGTTCATCACATCGCATCCTCCGACGTCATGGAGCAGGAGCTCCTCCAGCTGCTCGCAGACACGCAGTCCCCCGCGGCCGATACCAGAAAGGCCGCGGAGCTGCAACTGCTGCACCTTTACTCGAATGAATCCTTCCCTCTTTCGCTCGCGAGCATTGCTTCTCACGAGTCTGTTCCAGCCAACCTTCGCCAGTCCGCTCTCTCGGTGCTCCGAACCTTCATCCAAGCCGCCTGGTCGCCGCATCTCGACGAGTTTAAGGGCCAGGTCTTGATCAACGACGCGAACAAGGCTACCTTGCGGCGTATCCTGCTCGACTTGGCGACGACCACGGAGACGGCCGAACGCAAGGTTAAATCATCGGCCAGTTATGCAGTCAGCAAGATCGCTGCGGCCGATTTCCCAGAACAATGGCCAGAGCTGCTGCCCGCCCTCATGCACATTATCACTGACCCCAACAGCAGTGACAGTGCGCTGCACGGAGCGTTAAAGGTCTTGCTGGACCTGGTGGACACGGGCTTTAGCGAAGAGCAATTCTTCAATGTCGCCCGGGACCTCGTGTCCTCGCTGTTCGCCGTCGCCACCAACGAGTCGCGGAAGACTATGCTGCGGGCGCTGGCGGTCTCGGTGTTCCGGTCATGCTTCGACACCCTGGAGATGGTGCTGGAGCAGCACAAGGCCGTAGTCAAGCAGTTCATGGACGAGGCGTTGAGTGGCTGGTCCCCGTTTTTCCTCTCGGTTATGAAGGCACCTCTGCCACAGCGTCCAACTGAAGAGGAAGAGTCTCAGGACGGCGAGATTCCAACCCAGTGGAGAGGGGTCATCGCGTTGAAGTTGCAAGCGGTCAAGGTATGAGAACTCATCGCAACGGTCCCTTCAACATGTCGCGTCCCGCAGCCTTCTTTCTAACGTGTTGTCTCTCCAGACTCTCATGAAGATTCGGATGGTGTTCCCAACCCTTCTAACGGCACAAAGTCCCGCTATATTCACAACCCTCTGGACGGAGCTGTCCAATATCCAGAGTGCGTACCAGAGTCTCTACATTGATGACGAGAGGCAGGGGCGTCTCGAAGATGCGGACGGCTTACCCTATACACTCGATTTCCTCGTGCTCGAGGAGCTTGACCTGATGCAAGCTCTTCTCAAAGCGCCGCCAGTGAAAGCTGAGCTTCAGACCCAACTGCAGAATGCCGGTCAGGCCGCCACCACGTCCAGCTGGTTACCAGAAGTCATGAAGTTGGTCGTAGCCTACGCTCAGATCACGACAGAGGAAGAAGGCCTGTGGGAAATTGATGTCAATTTGTTCCTCTCCGAAGAAACCTCTGTCACGGCTAACTATACCCCCCGAACCTGTGGTGGTGATCTTGTCATCAAATTGGGTGAATGGTTGAAGGTGACGGCGGTTGAGGGACTGCTCGCCTACACCAATAACCTTTTCGCCGATTCATCATCTACGTATGGTTCCCGTCATTGCTTCTTTGGGATTTTCTATCTAACTGCTAACTTTTCCCCCCCTGTGCAGATGGAAATTGCGCGAGGCTGCTCTTTTCATTCTGAACCAGCTGCTTCGCGATTTCAGTGAAGTTGAGCAACAAATTCCAGTTGAGGTAGCCAATGGCTTCACCGACTGCATCCGGTTTTGTCTTCAGCAAGAGCAGGATTTTCTGCGAGCTCGGGGCTATTTGGTGGCAGGTGTTCTTGCTCAGGCGGCTGGTGAAGGATTCCGGCAGACTGCTGCAAGCTATCTTGAAGCGACCTTGAAAGCCATTACAGGGGACTCATCTGAAGTCGTTAAGGTCGCGTGTATTCGAGTGTTGCAAGATCTCTTACCTTCTCTACCATCGACGACTACGCAGCCCTTGCAAGTTCCCATCATCACTGCCATATCTGAGTTTGTCTCTTCACACGATCTGAGGGAGACAACCGAAAACGAGGATCTTAAGGTGACCCTTGCGGAGACACTTCGCGATACCATCATGGTGGAGCCAAATATCGTTCTGTCTTCCATCGCCCTCGACGTGCTCTTCAACGTGGCCAGCAACGGCGCCGGCAACTTCCACCTCGGGATGGTAGTTACCGAGACGTTCGAAGATATTGTGCAGTCCATCGCTCAGCAGGGGTCTGACTCTTACATCCGGCTATGTGAGAAGGTCCTCCCGTCTCTTAGTGGAGCCATTGATGTCGGGAACCTGACTCAAGAGAGTGCTCTGACCGTCTTGGCTGCGGATCTCCTTCGTGCTCTGGTGGAGCATGGCTTGGAGCCCCTCCCCAATGGATTCGTTGCGACCGTGATGCCCAAATTGAACGGACTGCTTCTGGATTCCGTTGATGCGGAGCTGCTCCGTCCGGCCACTCTGGCAGTCAGGCACATCCTAGCACACGACTTCAATCAGTTTCTCACATGGCGGGAGCCGCAAACTGGCAAGGAGGCTATTGAGACTGTCCTAGTGATTATCGATCGTCTACTGGGACCGTCTGTTGAAGATAATGCCGCTGCAGAAGTTGGTCAGCTAGCTGCGGAACTGGTTGAGAAAGCTGGGTCTGAAAAGCTCGGGCCGTACCTCCCGCAGCTCCTCCGCGCAGTTGCTCATCGTCTTGCCTCAGCGGAGCAGGCACAGTTCATTCAGAGTCTCATTCTCGTCTTCGCCCGCCTGACGCTCGTTAGCGCCCGGGAGGTGGTTGATTTCTTGGCGCAAGTCGATCTGGATGGCCAGAGTGGCCTGAACGTGGTGCTCAGCAAGTGGTTGGAGAATTCCGTCAACTTCGCCGGATATGACGAGATCAAGCAGAATATCATTGCTCTGTCTAAGCTGTATAACCTGGAAGATCCCCGCTTGGCGCAGGTGCAAGTCAAGGGAGATCTTATCATCCAAGACACGGGCCGGATCAAGACCCGGTCTCAGGCGCGCAAGAACCCGGACCAGTACACCATGGTCCCGGCGACATTGAAAATCATCAAAGTGCTCGTGGAGGAGCTGGCGTCAGCTTCCGGAAACAAAGAGATTGACGCGGCTGCCGCGGCTGCCTTGGAGGAAGAAGGGAGCGATGATGACGAGTGGGAAGATATCCCCAGCAACACGTTGGATCTTAGTTTGGGTGTGACGAAGCAGGAGCTCATGTCGTATGGAGAAGGTGGTACGGAGAGTACCTTTGGCGTTCGGAAGCGTGATGATGAGACCCAGGCGTTCCTCTTGCAGTTTTTCCGGGAGGCGTCGACCAAGCCCGGATTCCAAGAGCTCTTCGCCGCCTTGACTCCATCTGAGCAAGAAAAGCTTCGCAGCTTGGGTTGAATTACCTTGTTTCGCGTCATGATGGCAAAGTAAGTTGCATTGTCTTTTGGGGTGACCATTGCGGTGTTCTATTGGAATGAAGACGGTTAGAAGAAGGTCCATATTTGGATCTTCGTACGAAGTCATGATGAGATGAAAACTTAGCTACATAGCACAGTTTGCTTAGCAGCCATGTCTAGTGTTTTGTTTCCAAAAGGCTAAAGAACATTTTGGCCATCATAGTTAGACGGTTCAGAACGTTGATTATCCAAGGGGTGGAGAATGAGATGCGTGCAGAAGCGAGTTCACCAGATCATCTCTCCTTCTTAGGCTCCTAGCAGTCCGCATCTAGACCCTGGTTTCTATATCAGGTCAAGAGTACATACGTATGGCTACTGCGTAGGATTATGATTTCTTACACCGCTGCGAGCTTCACATTTCTTGCCCATCATGCTCTCTGCTGTTCAGAGGCCGGCGGAGCTGATCACTCGTTCATATTTATCGTCTTCAGGAATTCCCAACTTTTCCCTTGATACAAGTTCAGGGAACTGGGGGCAGCGGAAGCATGCGGCCATGAGGGAGCGACACAGTGAAGCTTCTTCAACGGAGCTTCGGTGTTAGCAGCAACCCCACCATCCCGATGCAGAACAATTGATTCGCATATTGCTGACGATTGATGTCCCGAGACGGCATTTTTGGCGGGGCATGGCAAGAGCATAGAGATATTAGTGAATTGGGTGCCCACTAGGGACCAGGGCAGCTATTCTTGGTAATCATTATATTGCTGCTGTGAGATTGAAGCAGTTGTCATCGCAGAAAGGCACAACCCAAGTCATATGTCTCTTATCTTTTTCTCCTTATTGGCAATGGGATCTTATACTATTTGATGACATATCATCTCTTCAGTCATGCTGTGATGCAGAACAGTAACTCGGCATCTCCTAAACAAGTACTCTGTAGTTCATTCAGATTTTAGTACTCATAGAGACGGGAACTAAGCTTGTGGAGGTGCCGTCTGGACGGTAATAAATATCCGCGTCCCATGGGCACCGACACGACGGGCCATCTAATTATTGTTGATTTAACTAGATGTACGGAGTAATAATGATGCTCTGGTCCATGCATTACTGTTGTGGAATCGAACTCCCTCCTTGATCTCGTCCGATCTGATCCGATCCGCTCCATCGGGTCGCCTCCCCGGTGTGCGGGGAGGACATCACAGAAGATGTCGCAGCCAAACGCCAGCGAAGCGATCCAAATTGATGTAAGTCGTCAGTTCGCCTATTTAAGCTTTGCTTGGGTTGATCAATCTGCAAAATCGTTCTCCTTTCGTGTCCTTTTTATTTTTGTTGTCGAAGCCCCATTTTGACGCGTTACATTTTTGTGCCACGAGATCATCATTCTCATGAGTTTTGTATGCTTCCAGACAAGTGACGAGGACACCATCTATGACGCGGAATCAGTGATCGAATCAAGTCAGTCCTTTGCGAGTTCCGTCCGGGACTATCTGTACGAGAATGGTCGCAGGTATCATGCATACCGACAAGGGAAGTACCCTCTATCAAACGACGAACGCGAGCAGGATCGTTTGGACCTAGTGCATCATCTGTGGAAGGAACTTCTAAACGGTGGTCTCTATCGAGCGCCCGTCTCGCCCTCCAGCACGCATCGGATCCTGGACTTCGGCACCGGCACCGGCAACTGGGCGTTCGAAATCGCGGAGTTGTTCCCTTAGGCAGAGATTGTGGGAACAGACTTGAGTCCAATCCAGCCGGTCTGGTTCCCGCCTAACTGTAGGTTCTTCGTCGACGACGTTGAGAGCGAGTGGACCTATTTGCCCCATGAGGCTTTCGACTACATCCACGGCCGGGTCATGGGGGGGCAGCATCGGCGACTGGGACCGGCTCTTGGCCCGGATCCATGCCCATTTAAAACCCGGGGGTTGGGTCGAGCTTCAGGAATACGAATGCAGTGTGTGGTCCGATGATGGCACTCACCAACGCGTGGAGGCCTTCCAGGATTGGGCCCAAAAGGTGAACGACGCCAGCGTTCAGTTTGGAAAGTCCGTGAATGCTGCCGAAAGACTCCCCCAGAAACTCCGGGATGCGGGATTCGTTGATGTCACTGACGACGTTTACAAGGTGAGCAGAGAATGCCTGAGTGGGAGACGAATCGCTTATCCTCTGTCGTGCGTTGATTTCTGATTTCGTTCAATGTTATCGATATAGTGTCCCATCGGTTCCTGGCCCAAAGATCCCCGGCTCAAACAGATCGGTCGAATTTACTTGTGCAGCGTCCTCGAGGCCGTCGAGCCCTATACCCTCGCGCTCTTCACCCGCACTCTCGGATTCACATATGAAGAAGCACCTAAGAGAAGTTTGTGAAACAGCCTTGCTTCTTTGACATTTCTTCCTTCCTTCCTTTCCTTTTTTTTTTATTCCAACTGTCAGTCTTTACTTCCAACCATTCTCATACGACTGGAGATTCAAATTGCCTTAGCGCTTATCTGGTCTTGGTTCATACGAAGTCATTACTTCGACACAAATTCGAAAGCTTTCCCTGCGATAGCCTCTTAAATTTGAGATATCTTACCGCATACTGGTGTAGATCCTAGAAGAAGAGGTTTGGAGTGGTACTTTACATCAGCTGTGCTATCAATATGGGTAAATTGCAAATTGCAGGTAATACTCCGTATTCATTGTTTTTTAGGTGTTTGATTAGGGAACTTAGGGACGGTACTCGTACCTTCCTAGGTAGGTACTGGCGCTGCCGCACCCGACAGCGGCTTCCCCACTGTACGCAGTACGCCAGTACGGAGTACTTTAGTTGCGCCTCCTCTATCGCTGTACTCCGTACTACTCCGTACTGCATCTTCTCTGCAGTGACGCATCTCGTTAGTCCGTCCAAGATGGACGCGATCAAGAGAGGCCGGGAATTAATCCGATGACCAATCAAAGACGAGAACGAGAATTAATGCATGGCCTATCAGCCTCTTTTTCCCAGTCTTGCATCTTTGCTAATCCCTACTCGCCATCATCCTCATGGACCCCCAGCCAGCCTCTAAAATTGAATCTGGCAGTGTCGCCACGTCCGACTCGGCCAAGGCTAAGTACCGGCCCCAGCAATCCTGCATAAAATGCAGGGAACGAAAAGTCAAAGTCAGCCTGCTGTCACGCCATTGTTCACCATTGGTTCTTCAGACTGACCAGGTCTCCGCAGTGTGACCGAGCAAAGCCCTGTCGGGCCTGCTGCAGCCGAGGCCTGCAGTCCGAGTGCGAATATATCGCCAACAACGAGGACCGCTTCCACATCAGCCAGGCAGATGTCATTGAAAACCTCCGGAGAGAGGTCAATCGGCTTAAGAGACGCCTGGCAGACGTGGAACAGTCGAAGAATGCTACTGGCGGACACGAAACGACATCGTGGTGGCCTCGAAAGGCTCAAAAGAGGACATTGGAAACAACCAACTTCCCCGTCGCGTATGCACAACATGATGCAGCTCAGAAGATCATCTTCGATCCAATTGGGACCACGACTTCTTTTGCTGATGTTCCCAGTAGTGTGGTCTCCAACAATAATGATGAGAAATTGTTCTTGCCCTGGACTAGTGACCCTGTCGGCACTAATTTTAATTCAACCGCCATGATGGCCTTTGATGATGGCATTCCCCCTGGACCATGGCCCAGTGGAGACGTTGCGATTGGTACCAGTTATTACAGTCTGTCCTGTCCTATCCTCAAAAGAACAATACAAATTGATGATCGAAATTTCTAACGAGTTTATGATACGTAGGCTCAACCATCCCTGCAGTCTTTTCGTCAGAGACCATAATTCAAGACACAGCAGGATACACCAGCAGCAACAACCACCATCCTTCTCCTTCTCTCATGGGAGACAAGAATGATTCTTGTAGCTGGGAAATCTCGACGAGTAGTCAACATCATCAACCACAGCCAACGAATCTCTGGAAAGGCAAGCACGAGCTATTACAGCGTATTTTCAACGCCATCTGTGATTGCGACGACGCGCGGGTCGCTTCCATCGTCGAGATCATTCGCACCAGCGCTTCACCCGAAGATGCCATGGCCTTGATCCATCAGACGATGAATGCCTCCCTTGAAGCAACATCGGTCTTAGGATCGGCATCAACGCCCTCAGATAGGTGATGTTGGTGGCGGTGGGAGCGGAGTCACCGGTGTATCTGCTAATTTGCTGTAAGATCAAAAAGAAAAGAAAAGAGAGATACCCATGTGCGCACGCTGCTTTGTGGTTATGAGAGAGACTGTCTATATCCGTTTCTCATTTTTGATTTTTGATGATTGTATTAAATCTTTGTTTCTTTGTTTGTGTGAATGAGCATCTGAATGACACTCGAGACCTTATATTTCCATCGATTTAGACTATTATTAGTATTTTATATGGTATGCGATGTGATGTACTGACGGAGAAAGAGTATCGCCGTATGAATTCACACTCCACTGTCGGTCAAGGGAGGAAGGCTGGGCGTCGACATAGCACAGCGAAGAAATAAATTTTCGGCCGTAACTTCACCAAAGAGGTATCTCTTTCCTATATCAATATGACAATGAGACTCAGCATCACCTTCCTTTTTTTTTCTGTACATGTGTGTCTATGCCTAAGAACGATTGTAGTTCAAAATAACTATGATCAGTTCTTGGTACAGCACGGGTATTCTGCCGGTTAATCCATGGATGAAAACCCCGCTCGATCTGCAGAGAGACCCATGGACCGTGAGCGTGAATACGTACCTAAGTCAGCAGAACCGAACCAGAGCCAGAACCAGCTGCCCGGCTCTCTGATAAGTGACTCGATAAGGACCTTGTGCATACTCCGTGCATAGCCTTCAGAGGCGATGTTACTGTATATCGATTTCCTGTCCTCTCACCCTCGTTAGGACCATATTGCATTGCCCCGCTCGACCTTGGACCTGTCATCTAACTTCTGCATGCTCTTCGCACTATGTGGATACCCACGTGTCTATTTCTTGTCTATTATCCTCGTATCGAAGAGGACAGTGAGGGGAAACAAGCCAATTGCCAACTTCTAGTCCGGTCTATCTCGATCTGGGGACCATACACATGTACCTAACCTATCCAGATAGGTAGGTATATGCAAACAGCTGGAGAGTTTTGCTCGATACGGCAGAGTTAATCCAAAAGCTCTCGCTGTCGGAGCAATGCATATAAATTAGGAGATTGGATACGCAGGCGGGATGCTGTTGTGGTGCTGGTATGTACAGTACATACTTGATATGTCCTCAGGGCTATTTATTCTTGAAGGTCACTCCAGTTTAGCCAATGGCACCATCAAGCTCAGTATTGTTTACTGCGACTGCAGCTCTATCGTCCCTTCTGACGACATGTGAAGCTTCCATCGAAGATCCCAGCGTCCAGCCCACTCCCCCCATGGGCTTCAACAACTGGGCCCGCTTCGAATGCGCCCTCAACGAGTCGCTCTTCACGGAGACGGCAGACGCCATGGTCTCGACCGGCCTGCGTGCAGCGGGCTACGATCGCCTTAACCTCGATGACTGCTGGATGTCCTACTCCCGTGCTGAGAACGGCTCTCTCCAGTGGAACGAGACCAAGTTCCCGCATGGTCTGCCCTGGCTGGCAGAATATGTCAAGGCGCGAGGGTTCCACCTGGGGATCTATGAGGATGCCGGCAATGCCACCTGTGGCGGGTACCCGGGCTCCTATGGGCATGAGCAGTTGGACGCAGAGACTTTTGCGTCCTGGGGAATCGACTATCTCAAGCTTGATGGATGTAATGTCAGCCCAGACACCGAGCAAGAATACCAGGCTCGCTACTTGCTTTGGCACCAGATCTTCAGCAAAATGTCCCAGCCCCTTGTCTTTTCGGAATCCGCACCGGCATATTTCGCCGACAGCGACAATCTCACAGACTGGTACACAGTCATGGACTGGGTGCCCGTTTACGGCGAGTTGGCTCGTCACTCGACGGATATCCTGGTCTATGTCGGGGAGGGCAGCGCCTGGGATAGCATCATGGTGAACTACAACTACAACACCTTGCTGGCACGCTACCAGGCGCCTGGCTACCACAATGACCCTGACTTCTTGATCCCCGACCACCCTGGTCTGTCGCTGGACGAGAAACGCTCCCACTTCGCGCTCTGGGCGTCGTTCTCCTCACCGCTGATCATCAGCGCGTACATTCCGGCTCTGCCGGACGAGGTCATTTCGTACCTGAAGAACAGCGACCTCATTGCGGTGGACCAAGACAGTCTCGCTCAACAGGCGACGCTCGTCAGTCGAGACGACACCTTTGACGTGCTGACCAGGAGCCTCGCCAACGGCGATCGATTGTTGACGGTGCTGAACCGTGGAAACGACACCGCCAGCACGAGTATCAGTGTGACCCGTCTGGGACTGGCGACAGGATGCTCCTACATGGCAAAGGATCTCTGGGACGGCACCTGGACCACGATCGACGGCAAGATAGAGATCAAGGACCTTGCATCCCACGCGACAGCCGTCTATCGCATCTCTCTCCCGCAGCGCTGCTCCTCCGTCATCCCCACAGGGATGATCTTCAACACGGCGTCCAAGAACTGCCTCGCCGCTTCTTCTTCTTCTTCTTCTAAGCAGGAAGTAGGCTTCGCAGAATGCAACGGCGACGATACGCAGGTGTGGCAGGTTCGCTCGTCGGGCACAATCAGCCCATTATCTGATCAATCGACTTGTTTGACGGTAGAAGGTGACTCTGTCAGTTTATCCCCCTGCAGCGGAAACTCCAATGCCAGGAACTTCAACCAATTGTGGACGTATGCCGTGACTGGGAATCTGAAAAACGTGGCTTCGGGAGCGTGCTTGACGGAAGGGTCCCAGAGCAGTGGTGTCTGTGGCTTTGAGAAGGACAGTCAAGTGTGGGCTCTTCCTAGCGGGGTTGAGGTTAATAGATAGGGAAAGCTTGAGTCTCCCTGGCTTTTCAGTGTCTATAATTAATTCAAAATGTGGACAATCTTTTGTTTCGACAGGCTGGTCTTTCTTTCATCATTTCTAGGCTGTATTTTGGCTGTGAAACCGGCATCTACCCGAGCGAATGAGGGTGGGAATATGGGTCTCTATAAGGCCTATCTTTCTGGTCTTCTCCTATCTTTCTTAGACATGATTATTATATTTCACTAGGACTGGTTCAAACAACCAAATGCACAGTTTGTAGTCATCAATGTACATTTTCATCAGTGCAACAGAGTGTCAACCCTGGAGAGAGTATCCCACATCTTCCCCCCTCCCCATGGCAATGAGATTGCGTCGCATATTCTCCGCTCTCTTGCCCACTCCAAGGGCAGCATCATCGCGATCGATCCAGGTTCCCACGCCGTGCTGCAGGACCGCTGTCGCCCGGACTTTCTTGTCTGATTCTCCCTCAAGGCCTTTCAGGCCGACGCTGCCGTGCAGCGTCAGTCTCGTCTCCTCTCCACCTTCAGGTTTGGGCTTGTAGATGCCGCGGTGCAGAATATTGCTGTCGTAGAAGACGGCGTCGCCAGGCTCGAGCTTCACGACCAGCTGGTTTGGCAGCGCCGGCTCGTACGGGTCCGCGTTTCGTTCGGTTTCCGTCCTCACGCGACGATGCGAGCCGGGGATGACGATGAGCGACGTGTCGGGACAGAGGGCCAGATTGTACTGCGCATGCGACTGCTTCCCCTGCGGGCTCTTCGCCTGCAGCAACTTCAGCTCTTCTTCCGGAGACACCGTCTCGGGGATGTCGTCGCGGTGCCAGCGCAGCTCGAAGTCCCTGGTCTCCGGAGCGACGAGGAGGTTGAACAGCTCCATCACGAGCGGTTCTTTGTCGGGATCATCGAGGTCTGACGACGCGGGAGCTTGTACCCCCAGCAGCTCTTCCACCACCCGGAGCACCTTCTCGGAAAAGTAGAACTGAGCGAACTTGTCGCGACCGGGCATCTCGGGATGCAAGAGGTGCTGGACGCCCCAGATACCTCCCTCCGACGCTGGAGGCGCAGTCTTGGGCCACGGAGGGAACTGTTTGGGGACGGTGCGGAAGTACGGCCAGTTTCCGGCGCGGGTCATGGCCGTGGCCTTGGTCGCGGCCTCACGCAGCGACGCCACCTCGTCGGGCGAGAGAAGCGAGGGCACGACGACGAAGCCATCGCGCTGAAGAGCGTCGAGGTATGGCGTTGCTGGAGTAGTGGTTGTTGTTGTAGCGGTTGCGGTCGCCATTGTACGGAGTATGTGCAGTAGATCGAGTAGATCGGATCGTTTTTTTTCCAAGGTTGCTCCTTAAATTAAACAAAGTCAATAGTCAATAGAAGAAGGCAAAGATCAGAGAAGCAGATACTATATGTTTTCTGATAGATGAATCTTCCAGTTGAAAAGTAGAGAGAAGCAGCACTAGATCCAACGTAAATATAGTAACTAGATCTCAATTAATTGTGGGGCATAAGAGAATGAAACACGAGATATACAGATCCAGACGCCTGGATTTTAACTTCCATTACTCAATCTGACTTCCAGGAAATCCTCACCTCTCTCCACGGTTCTTGGCCCGAACCTTGCTCTCTGAGGTCGTTCCTTGGGCGGGGATGAGTTAGCTAATAATAACTCCCTCATGGCGGGGTTGCTACATTGACCCATGGTCCAGTCCACACGATCAATAATTATTTAGACTTTCTCTCCGTCAGCCATGCTGCCAGCCAGATATTGAGTATGACTGCACGGTTGCATGGGATGGTTGTATTATTACTACATCGTGTAGATATGCACTGTATCTGAGAGACCTATATCCAGTCGCCAGACTCAATGAGTGGGGGGTCATTAAGAACGGGGTATGCAGTTCTCAACTACCTAGGTAACTGAGTATGATCCGATTGAACGATTCCTGCGTGATAGCCTCAGTTGTGTAGATGTGTTTTGATTGGTTGGAGATTGTATTTGGATCTTACTAGCACTACTAATTAAGGCCGCCTGGTTTGCCGATTATGTGGACCAAGGTGAGGTCTTCTTATCGCTTTTGCGAACTTATTCTCTCTTATCCTTGTCCTAGCACAGCCACAAGTTCCCAGATTTCGGTGGCGCGCTGTCGATTACTGTACTGTGTACCTACCTCATTTCATGCACCGAAATGATATACTGAGACTGGTATCTAACTCTTGAAGTCTGAAAGCATACCCTCGGTCGAACTCGGCTCCAACATGACGTCTTTTCAGGAATCTCCTCTTTGTGTGGGCCATTGGGCTGGCGGACGGCTTGGCAAGTGTCTTGGGTGTTTGCAGCTTCCCATACATAAATGACCGCACAGCCAAGCACTACACTGGATGGGTGAACACTCTCTCGTTAACCAGCAATTTTGCAGTCCCTGTCAAATATTCTTGTACCTGCCTTTTTTTTCACTGACGGTTTTGAACCCAACAAACAAAGCTGGCATCGAAGCGGTCTGTAATTTAATTTGTATCACGGTCCCGTCTTAGTGGCGGAGGGGTTTGGTCGGAAACAATAATAATACCTGCTGAGCGGTGTCCCAAAGCATTCGAGGCTTCTGACAGGTTTACATTAAAGAGACCTTTGGGCGAAACTGTCAAGTCTGTTGACTACGATGGGAATGGGCAGGGTCAAAGGCTTCCCACCAGCTCTTCTTATTCTGGTGGTGTTGCTTGTTCTGCTCCCCGCCAAAGCGCACGCCTTCGGAGCGGGAAGTATGTGACCATGTGACCCCTCTGACGTTAAGATATGTGTATACTTACTGTCTGGATAGATATTGCTTCTATTTCTGCTATTGAGGGCAAGAATTGGCGCCATGGCGACATCGAAGATACGATCAAGGCGCTCGCTTTTATCCATGGACACAAGTGGACCTCAGCCATGATCAAGCGTGTATACTTTGGAAATTGGTTACGAGACTAGTATGATATCTGCTTTATGTCGTGGTACTTTCTACGACTGATCTAACCGTCTGTTGCAGCTCTCAAGCAATGGATGTTGGCACCCTAAAGAACCTGCCAGCAGACACGATTCGGATTCTGGTCTGGATCCTTTCATTTATGACCTTCGGATACGCCACGGCCGAGTACGAAGTCACGTCAGAGAGACTCGGCGTTTACCGTCCCGAGGAGCACATCGAGTCAGTTCACCTTTCTGCGATGTGTTTGATGCTGGAATTGACTGACGCTGTAAAGCAACCCAAAAGACTACGCGGATAACCAAGATGCAAGGAAATATGATCCCCGGCTACGTCCGCCTGTCCGCCAAATCGAGCTCGAGATTGATCCACACACAGGGATGAAAAACTACATCGCGAACGAAAGAGGGGACTGGGCTACCAGCGCTGCCTACGTCAGATACAGCCTGTCTCGTAGCATCCACTACGGAAGAATGTATACCAGCGGAGGACGTCAAAAAGGTAGAGAGGAAGATCTTTGTGAGGCCTTGAGGTGTCTTGGTCAGGGCCTTCACACCTTGGAGGATTTCGCAGCGCACACCAATTATTGCGAGTTGGCTTTGCGGGAAATGGGATTCCACAACGTCTTTCCTCACACCGGAAGCGCAACTCAGATGAACATTCGCGGACGCCACGTCTTCCCACTTGTCACGGGAACCTTTGGCATGGTTGATTTCTTCCATTCCGTCCTTGGAGAGGCTTCAGATCACTTCACTCAATCTCAGCTCAATGAGATGGACATTGCGCTGGGCGATGCTCAGTCCAGCTCTTCTTCTAGCCCACTCAACGCCCTAAGAAGTCTGTTGGGGAAGGTTCCGGGAACGAAGGATCTCGTAGTTGAGGCCGAAGAACTCAAACGTCGCTCTGATGAACAGGAGTATGCGAATCGAAATCACCATGTGCATACGGGATACGCATCTTCGAGAGGTGTTGACCTTGACGGCCAATCGAGCCGTGGATTTGAGCACGAGCGCAGTCCCAATACGGGTGGATTTTACGACCATACTCGACCTTCAGCAGCAACGGCACCTCCAGCTCCTGCTACTGGTGGTAGCACTTCTAGTCCGGGGTTACCAGGACTACCGGATTTCGACCCGCAGAAGACAATTGAACAGATATATCCCATTCTCCAATTCAGGGATAAAGTTGTCAAGTCGATCTCGTCAATCATCGAGAAGATTCCGGGTTTGGAGGCACTCGTTGAGAAGATCACGGAGACAGTGACGGTTTTTGTCTTTTCTCTCCTCGCACCATTTATCCGCCCCATCATCAATGCTGCGTCCAAATCCCTGCAGGCGGGATCTGCCAGCGTCGTCGATGCATCTGGCAAGCACCAATATGAACCCTGGACCGATCCCACCTGTACTGATCCGACGCATTCGCTGCTCTCGAAAGATCACTTTGCCAATGTCTTGAACGAACCCGCCGGGCACGTCGCTGCTGCCATTCTCAACTATGTTGTTCCCCGCGTTTTGTACGCGTGGCAACATATCAACGTACCCGTGGAACAGGTTCTGGACGATTGCGTTCGAGTTTTCCATCACCCAGCCCTGAGGGACATGAAAAATGAGGCTCACCGGTCGATGTTTGAGGCCGTTCAGAACTGGGTGCATTCGAGACCCGACCGAGGTGCCGATCTGAATGACATTCTGAGCTCTGAAGGTGTAAGGGCGGGACGGAACCTGAAGGATAAAGACTCTCATCCTCAGGGAGGCGGACACTCTCATGGTGGCGGAGGCTTTCCTGCTATAAGCGGGGCTGGCTATGGTTATGGTGCTTCGCATCAGCAGCCTCCCCAATCCCAACAGCCCTCTTCCTCTGGTGGAGCAGCCTCTGTCTTTGATGGGCTCAGCAAACTTCCCATCCCAGGAATGATGTCCCAGTTAAGCAAATTATCCAGTATTATCTCGGGCGGAGTCACACAAGAAGACAAGCCAGGCCGCACTGATTCCAGTCCGGGCTATCACTCAGAACAGCGCTATCAACAACGACCACCTCCTCCTGGAGACCACTATCAACGGCCGCCTCCTCCGGGAGATGGCCACGGTGGATATTCTCATCCAGGCCGCACTGATTCGAATCCGGGCTATCACTCAGAGCAACACTATCAACAACGGCCGCCACCTCTGGGAGACGGCTATGGTGGATACTCCCACCCTGCGCCGAAACCGCAGTATGAGTCTGGATTCAACGTTCCCCCGCCTTCTGGATACGAGGTCTACCACCAGAATAGGCAAAATGAGCCTGAAGGGGGTTGGCCGGAGTATCAGCCTCCGGAGCATGGCGCCCACGCCTATGACTACTATCAGCAGCCCCAGCATGGCCAACAGCTCCATCATAGCCATAGTCACAGTCATGGTCATGGCCACAGTCATGGTCATAGCCGTGATCATAGCCGTGATCATAGCCGTGATCATAGCCGTGATCATAGCCGTGATCATAGCCGTGATCATAGTCATGGTCATAGTCATAGTCATAACCATGGCCATGAATACAGTCATGGACACAATCATGAACACAATCATCACAGTCACGGACACAGGCACGAACAGGGATATGGTGGCTATTAGGACTAGGATTGATTTGGCAGCGCGGGGAGTTAAATATATCTATCAGGAGGGTGAGTTGATAGAGCAACAATTAGATACAGTTTCGATGTTAAAAAACCTACAACACCGAGGGGAAATGTGAGTCTTTCTTAATGTAAAAGTTTTTTTTTTCCTTGTTTCATGCGTAGAGGATATACGTCACATAAGAGAAAAGGGGAAAAAAGGAAAAAGAAAAAAAAAGTGATAAGTCAAAGTCAAGTTGACAAGCGCCGAAAACAATAAATAAGGTCTACCCAGCAAGCAAAGTTGTGCCGTGTGTGCCTCTTTTTTTCCGTCCCTAACTAGTTAATACTGTAAGTAGTAAAGCAATAGGTATTCCAACTTTCGCCCGCCTTGCTTTGTAATTCCCAACTACATAAGGCAACTCCTTCCTTCCTCTCCAACTTCCAACTTCCAACTAGGGCTCGTCCCTTGTCGTCATAAGATTGATTAATCACGGTGATTTCAAATGTCCAGGTACAAAGGATGGGATGGACGTGAGAGATGGGTCAGCCGTTTAAGAAGAGGCCTCTTCGGACTCTTCAACCTTCGTATCCTTGGGAGGCTTCGGAGTATCGCCTTCAAGCTCCGGAAGTTCATCATCCTGCGGAACATGTCAGAAAAAAAATTATTCTCACATCTCTACAGAGACAGGTCGACGTACCTCGTCCTCGTCCTCTTCACCACCCTCACCGGAGTCACTCAAGTCTTCAGAGCCACCGCCGAGCTTAGAGAAGTCGATGTTGCCGAGGCCACCCTCATCACCGAACCCACCAAAGTTGGCGGCGTAGTCGTCGTCCACCTCGTCTTGCTCGTCCTCGTCGACCCACTGCTACCGTCAGCGACTTGTTCTCCGTCAGATTTTGCGACTGTAGGGAGCTCATCCTACCTTGTCGAAGTCGGTCTTCAGGAAGTGGACCTTCTTGGTCTCTTTCAGCAGACGCGGCCAGTACTCCTTTTTGAGCTCCTTCTTGCGCAGCACCAACTCGACCCCGCGCGCGGTGTGGTTCACCTTGCTGTTCTCGGGGTCAATCTCGGCGTACAATTCGAGCGAGACATGGTATTTGATGCCCTTCATGTTCGTGCCCGTGAAGGAGACGGTGGAGGCAGTGATGTTGAGGTCGGCAGAGGATTTGGGCACATCAGGGACGTTGAGGCTGACGTAAAGGAAGTTGCGGGTCGCGTCCGAGTCAGAGGAGCGCTGCGCCCACGTAACTGCACGGAGAAAACTTGTCAGTATAGTCCCAGAGCATCCTCGAAGCACCATTCAAGCCATTGGAAGTGCTTCCGGCAGCATCTCAAGCTATGTCGTGGTGGAGAGGCTCCTGCCGCAGCACTCGCCCTGGTGCGGGGTTGAAGCGCATAGTAGGTAGACTTCTGCGTAACATACCTTCCGGCGTAATCTCTGCGGGGGCCATTGTGAAATGAGGATTATCGTGTGAGAATGCTCGTCAACGACAGCAGTTAGGAGAAGGAGATATGAGAGGACACTATGTTCTGCGTGAAAGAAGCTGATCGTTTGTTGGATCGTTGGTGGTTTAGTTCCAGCCTCACGTCGAGCCCATAATAGGGCATCTGCTTTGCCGTCTAGGCTCTAGAAAGTACTGGAAGGCTCAGGCCGAAGTGAGGCCGCTGTTTGGTCTGTTTGTCGCCCCTTGACACCTCTTTATGCCTCAGGCATAAAACAGTCCCGTCCGGCGACGTCACTGGCTCGTCCAACCAGACAGCACCTTGGGGTGATCTGAGGAAGCTTGAGCTTGATCAGTCCGTTCATCTTGCTACGGTCCCATAGCGTCTTCACTGCGCTTTGTCTCCTAGTTGTGACTCCACTCCTGGGGTCTGACCTGTTACCCCGCTATTGACAGGAATATGCATACCAAGATCCACCTCTGAAGTCTCAACAACGTTTGCCGCCTCTCCGGGTTGTCGGGAGGGGTCTTTTGCGCAGCCTCCCAACAGGCCGTTCTTCTGGCCTATTTTTTGCTTCTTTATCTACTGAGATATGATAAACTGGAGATTTTGACAGTACACAAGCATGGAGACGATCAAAGCTGTCTTTTTCGGCCCGGATCCTCAGGCGCAGGTCGGCTCCATACTGTCTCACCATCCGCTGTTCGCCAGTCAACTAACTACTCTCTGCAGATGAGGAAATGCAACCAACTCATCCGCGCAAACACTCGCCAGTTAGACCGGGATATTGCCCAGCTCAAAGCCCTCGATGCCAAAACTCGACAGCTCATCATAAACGCCTCCCGTCGGGCGCAAAGAAACCCGTCCCAAGCCAAGCAGGCTACCAACGAGACCAAGACCTTTGCACGGGAACTCCTACGGATCCGAAAGCAGAGTGCGCGACTCACGACAAGCCGGGCGCAATTGCAAAGCGTACAGATGCAGGTTAACGAGGCGTTTTCCGTGCGCAAAATCCAAGGCAGCCTCAAGAAGTCGACAGGCATCATGAAGGACGTGAATACTTTAGTTCGCATGCCGGAGTTGACGGGGACCATGCGCCAGCTCTCCATGGAGCTGGTGAAAGCGGGCATTATTGAAGAAATGGTTGACGACGCCATGCCCGCGGACCAATTACTGGAGGATGAGGAAGAGGAAGCCGAAGCGGAGGTAGATAAGGTCCTGCAAGAAGTCCTGCAGGGCAAGCTGTCCAAGGTGGAAGGGGCCAAGGCAGCAAAGCCGGTCGAAGAGGAACCGGCGGCTGTGGAGGAAGACTTCGAGGACCAGGAGGCAACGCTGGAACAGATGAGAGGTCGTCTCGAAGCTTTGAAGAGTTGACTAGAGAGCGATCTGCATTCACGATCTGCATTCATTTACTCGCCATTCCTATATCAGGTATTTAAAAGGTCAGTAGATGCCTTGAAGGCATCGACCTCGGCTTATGACTGTCTTTTTCTCCATGGCGTACGGCGTCTGGGCTTTTGGACAAGGATTCTGTTTTGACAAGAACTGTTTCTTCTCTCACACGGTGTTATGTCACGAGTTGTCGATATATTTACACGAGTAGATAAGGTGTTCATGTTGGCATTGCCAATGCGATACGTAGAAGCTATTAGGCAGAGAGAGTCCACTCCATACCTCTCGCAAGACCTCTGGACCCTCAGTGGGGACCTCTTGTGTAGTGACAACACTGGCAACTATATAAAACCTCGATTATCCAGTAGATACAGAGTACTTGGGTGGGACTATCTCCTTCGACGGTGACTGCGCTGAATTGGACTGCTTCGCCTTGGGTAAGCTGCTAGCTAGAGAATAGCGTGTTGCTACGTTCCTGACACGTCAGCTAGAAACATTGCCAGCGCTTCTCCGCAGAACAGATACCCGAATCAGATCATCGGCACTCAGAGTAGTTGACTATTATTGAAGCCATTGAAGATACCTAGGTAGGCAGTATTCACTGCTGGACCCACGTCTTGCCATGCTTGGCTGAGGTAAGCAAGAAATCGCAGCCCAACGCGGCTAGAGCGTCTCGAAGCGCCCCCAAGCTGTGCCACTGTGGCGCAGTCAGTGACTGTGCTGCCTTCCGCTGGTCGCAAACGCCTTCCAGCCACTTCCCATCTGACCACCCTTTCCTTTCCTCGCCTCTCTCATCAACCAAACAAACACTCCTTCCACGACAGAGACGCGACTCATACTCTCCTGCCTCATCTACCATCCCTCCTCATCCGTCTCTTCAAGGACTTGTCTCTGTCAACCTTCGACCGCTACCTCAACCCTCTCGTGTGCTGCTATCCCTACCTAGCGGCACCTGACACGACTCTTCGATCGTGTTTCAAAGTCGACACGAACTTCCACATTTTACCTCCTCCTCTCGACAGTCTTCTCTTCTTTCTCTAGTCAACATGTCTGCCAAGCTCGACCAGTCTCTTGATGAGATCGCCAAGTCCCGGCGCCAGAGCGGCCCTCGTAGCGCCCGTCGTCGCAGTGGTGCTGCCGGAAAGGCTGCTAAGGCGCCTGTCGGAGGAGTGAAGAAGAACACCAAGCCCGCCAAAGGTGCTGGAAAGGGTGCAACCATCGGCCAAACTGCCCCACTTACTGAGAGCAAGATCATCGTGAGCGGCCTGGTAAGTTTTTCTCATCGATTTCGACATTTCGACACTGGTGACGTGGACGGTCGCTGATTTCTCTAGCCGCCCGATGTGAATGAAGCCAATATCAAGGTATGTTGATCGAGAGGCCTACGCCTTGGGTTTCCATCGCCATCTCGTTTTGAGACCTTGGAGGCGCGGACGGCTTCTACTCGCATGCACATGTCGACGATGTCGTTTCTTGCGAGTTGTTCGTACCTGTTCGAGTGCCAGCACGAGACAGGAGGCTCCTTCGTGTCGCGTTTGTCCGTCGTACCGAAGTTGAGCTCTGTCGAAGTCTTGCGAAAGTCGCATCCCGCTAGCTCCGCTCGCTGTCAAGGCGATGCTGTACGGGTGCGCCGCAGACTGTGCTGAAGGTGGTTGTCGAAAGACGCCACTCAACTTCCATCCATGCCTTGATGGCGCGTTTTCCTCCTTTCGCAAATTTGGGTTCGGGGGCATCAGCGAGCGCATCAGTGATCCAGCAGCCAACACAGCGCGGTTGAGCGCGCGCAGACTTGCAGTCATGGTTTCTCGTTCCGCATCATATAAAGGGGTACAGCTAAGCGTTCCGACGCTTGACTTTCGAATGATGCCTTGTGCTTTGGGGGGATGGGGGTATCATCTTCATTAAGCTGCCCCGTTGCGAACACACGAACCTGACTCGACATGCGCTTGCGGACTTGGCCTTTCCTTTTCTCGATTGCGTACCAAATTCATGCGCTTGTGGAACCATGTCTTATATGTGTTTCTCCTGAGGTCTCTATGTTTCGTGACCGCTGAAGGGGAGCACCGGTTGCCGCTCATGAGCGCCGAATGGTAGCTGGAGAGACGGGTGTTATTCTCTCGGGAGAAAATTCGCTTGCGACGCGCTGTGCGGTTTGCAATTGCTGTCGCTGACTCCCCATTTTTTTAACTTGGCCTTGGCAAGGCCGTACTGACCACTGATCACGGTGTGCTCGCTGGTGCTCGCTGGTGCTCTTGAGTGTTGTCCGATTTCCGAACAGTTCATACGCTCTCCTCGCTCTCTCATTATTGCGGCGTCTCCAGTCGATAAACTTGCACGTTTCGATGACAATACTGATTGAATTTACTCGCGCTATAGGAGTATTTCAGCAAGTCAGCTGGTCCAGTCAAGAAAGTCATGCTTACCTACAACCAAAATGGCACGAGTCGCGGCATTGCCTCCATCACTTTCAGCAGGCCCGACACCGCTGCCAAGGCTGCTAAGGAGTTGAATGGACTTCTGGTCGACGGACGTCCGATGAAGGTGTGTATTCGCAGGTATCGCTCAACTTGTCCTTAGAGCAAGCTGACCTCCGGCATAGATTGAAGTCGTTCTCGACGCGACGCACGCTCCTCAGATCCCTGCGCCCAAGCCACTCACCGAGCGTGTTGCGTAAGTTTTTCTGTGGTTTCCTCTGTTCACCATTATTTTGTGTCTGACTGTCAATCTCTAGTCAAGCCAAGGCTCAGCCCAAACCCGCTACTGCTGCAAAGCCCGGAGCTCGCCGCGGCCGGGGAAGGCCTCGCCGGGGTCGCGGCGCTGGCAATCGTAAGAAGACAGTTGAAGAGCTCGATGCGGAGATGGTGGACTACTTTGCTGCTGCTAACAATGAGAATGCCGCGACTACTGAACAAACCGCCGCCACCAACGGTACTGCTCAGCAGCCGGCTACCAATGGAGAGGATCTCGAGATTTCGGTAAGTTGCGTTGGTCGATATCCGAAGGTGCTCGCTGCTGACAGGGGCATTTACAGTAAATGATTCATGCCTATCCCCGACCTCTGACGTGATATCCCATCGATCATCCTGCGGTGGCGGTTTTGTCCGACCCTGCCTCGATCGCTATTTCTCTTATGCTTCTTGATTCTTGTCTTTGTATTTCTTTTTTCAGTCTTGTTCCTGAACGACTTTTTTAATTTGTGCCGGATGGAATGAGGGAGAATTCATGGATGGACTTGCAAATCTCAGATCAGGTCTCGACAGTGAAGGGTTGTATGCAAACATTATTTTCTCAGGGGTATTCTTCGGGCTTTACTTTTTTCTTAAATGTGCTTCGAGCTCAGGTAGCAAATTGATTCCCCTCCTTGGATCTTGGAGCAGTTGAATTACAAGCAATATGCAATGATCTATTGCCTTGTAGACAATTGTGCTCAGTGTGTTTTTCTTCTCGATTCGACGTCAATCGCAGCCCCCAACCTGTAGTGTGGAGACATATTCCTGCTGTCATAAAGGAATCGAACCAATTTGTAATTCATCAATCCTGTATTATACCTAATTATTTAAAATAATATTGGAGACCTCTACTTCAACAACTTATAATAATAGTTACAAGGCTAAACTGTCAATAAGTTAACCTATAACTGCATACCTATCTAAAGTGGTACGAGCTGAGCTGAGGTCACCTAAAGTCTAGCAATAGCCTACTACTTATTAGCCTTGTTTATTTAATACGGTATGTGCTCTATTGTGCTCTACCTACCTACCTACCTAGGTAGGTAGGTAGAGACCCTCTAATCTAAGACGTAGGACCGTCGGAGTCATCTAGCAT
Source organism: Rasamsonia byssochlamydoides (assembly GCF_041956645.1). Lineage (NCBI taxonomy): Eukaryota > Fungi > Ascomycota > Eurotiomycetes > Eurotiales > Trichocomaceae > Rasamsonia > Rasamsonia byssochlamydoides. Next base: position 292,496 of record NW_027192390.1, on the reverse strand, counting down.
ATACATGCCATGGTATTCATACCTGATCTCATTCATTACGGGACATATGGACGAATTAATTGATGTCAAGCGCTGGATGTCAACAGGTAGTCGGAAGTAGTGTTCTGAGAGAAGAGAAGAGATCCTGTTTGTTGTATACACACAATTCTCCGTATACATATAGTATACTCCGTATACTGTACTGTATATATACAATCACTCGCGTGTCACCGCCTCAAACAGCAGCCATCGTGCATTCGGACCCATCCACTTGTAATCGCGCTCTTCGGGCAGGATCACGGACAGGGGGATCAGCGATATGGTGATGGTGCACGACGTGTTGGTCAACCCCGCGGGCTGACAAAACCGAGGATGTGGTTAGGCAGTACTCAGGTCGGAAGGAGGTAGGCGTGATCATAGGTAATTACTGACTGATGGCGGCACCATTGCATTTTTGTATGAACTTCGAACTTCCGAAGTAAGGAAGGTAGGTAGTGTTGAGTACTACTCCATAGTATACTCCGTACTCCGTACGAGGTTACGTAGGAGTGATATGCGAGCGTCAGGACTCAGGATCTCAGCAGTCAGCACCCCAATTAGGAAGGAGTACTCCGTATGGAGTAGATAAACAAGCTCAAGGCTAAGCCCACCAGATGGGGCAAATGGGGCAGCCGGGGAGACTAGACTAATTTAGGGTTGGTTCGCGATGCCCGCAGATGACCCCGATAAGGATTTATTGAACATTTCTGAGGATTATATTTATGCTCAGTCTGATAATACTGACTAAGAGACTCTGAATCTGGCTGCAGGAGTCTCTTTAATCATTATTTGGGACAGCAGAGTAATCTGCCAAAGTCCCCGGCCGTCCAGGCTTTCTCCCGTAGACCACATATCTCGGACAGTCAGCAGTCATTCTCAACTAAAAGGTTAGGAGACTCACAATTTGCTGTAGGCATGCATGGTCCGATCATGCACCTGCTGCTTGACAAGCACATGATGGATCTTGGCCGCATCAGCATCCCATCCCAGTATTTGTGTATATACACGGAGGCCATAAGCATCAACTGCATCTGGGGTCTCAATATAGAGCCATCTTCAAAGGTCCTTTAATTTGGGTCCTTTGGCCATGGTCCAAGTGGGACCATATAGACCCTTTCAATAATACCTTCGAACCCTGCCTCCTCCATCCAGTGTTTCAACTTGGAAGCAACATTCATTGTCCTTCCAGTCCTTTCACCAGCTTCATGTAGGTTCCTTATATATTGCATATAAGGGGAATCCTCTTGAAGGGTGCCATCATCACTCTATGCCCACATGGCAAACTCAGCGACCTCAAAATATCCACCAGGCTTTAAGTGATTGAGTACCTGCTGAATCAACCACCTCCAGTCCTGGACACACCCTGAAAGGGTCCGAGCATGGATGAAGTCAAAGTAGTTTTCTTCATACATCCACTCTTTCTCAAAATCATCGATCACAAACTGAAGGTTTGGCAGGACCCAGGAAGGTTGGATAGCACTTAAGTCATTACCGATGACACGCGCTGAAGGGAATTTGCTGGTCATCTGTTAATATATGACTTGCCTATAAGGGACGGCTTTTCCAGACTCAGCTATATCTATCGCCCAGATACCCGTGCCCGTCCCTAAGTCCAGAATGGTTTGTGGTTGTTTGATTGGAGCAGCGAAAAGTTCCCCGTCAAGTAACAGCAAAAATCTGTGGTGATCAATGGTCAGTTCAAAGTCTCAGTATGCTAGCTATAAAATAAGGTATCAAGGAGTGGGTGAAGCTCGGATTCTTGGAGAAGCAGACAGCGAGGCACGTATTCCTGTCCCTGGGGCCCAAGCCTGCCGAGACAAACATCTGCTTATGAAAGGGGACAGCACTCACATATGGTGCATCTATCCCACTGATTAGCAGTCAGTTCTCTCGTTAGCTAGCCTGCCAAGGTCATACCAGATCAAGACGATCCTGCTCGACATCGTCGTTCGGCATTCTTGTCATCAAGATCAGTTCATAACCCCGCAAATCCATGAGTTTGATGGTGACGGTACAGGTAATTCTTCTCCTTTGGTAAATATTGTCAGCAAAGCGGAAGACTGATTCTGTAGGAGGTGGCATACTTGGCTGTATGCATGGTAGCGTCGTCCATTCTTGTACCGATAGTCCAACACGCTGGATTCCAGGGAAGTGGTATCCGACTGTGCAGCTTCTTCGTAGACACTAAAGTCGTCCTGAAATTCTGAAGTGAGAAAAGTTCGCACCAATGGGTGAGATGGACCCTACATCAGTGACAACTTCCCCAGCGGCATTGACAAATGTCTCCTCAGGCTGCAGCTCATTAGAGGGCTGGGACTGTGTGGTTTCTGAGGTTTCTGCCATATCTCAAGTCGAGGGAAACAAACATTGAGGCTCATACAATGCAACGCCTCTCAAAAATGAGAACTGGGCAAGGGAACATCTACTTATCATCTTGACACGACAATAGGCAATCAACCCCTGGGATGTGACCAGCTGCAAGTTGGTACAGCTGACGACATACAGAAATTTCGGGGAGGACGAGAGCAACAGTCCACCCTTGTAGTACTAGGGAGGAAGAAAAGAGCAATGAAACTAGCAGGTGGATTCCCGTTCCGAATTACCGGAGTATGCAACAATTGTCACTATGCCATGTGCTGCGCCGCAAAATCGCATATTTAGTAGTAACGACTAACATCACAGCTGTACAGACCGTGAAAGAGGGCCGGCAAAGAAGTCATCTCAATGACTGCCAATCAAGCACGAGGAATTATGCCACTGCCTGTTTTGTACACCTGCACCTGGGCTAGTAACATGGTTCAGCATGCCATCATCTTCCAGGTCGCTTGGAGTGAGGAGTAAGTCCATCTAATTAAACTAATAGTACCTAGTCTGGAGAGCACAGTACAATAGGACAGCGAGCATGTAATGTACTGTACCAGCACATTTTCAGCTTTGTAAAGGGCTTGTCGACACTGTAATGTACTGTATGTACATACAACATGACTCAAGTCTTCCTGCCGGGGTCGCCGCTTATCGATCCATCGACTCATTCGAGTCACGACCCGGTCGAGCTCCTTGTCTTGCACATAATTCTTTGCATGGTGGCATGACGCTTTGGGCAATAATGGTCGATGGGGGTATGGCTGTTTATGTATGCCATAATCGCATTCTGCTGCATGTTATTGACCAACCATAGATATCTCCCACATATAAGGAATTCCCTGTTGCAAACAGATGGGCCGCATGTTAAAGTAGAGGCAGTATAAATCAACCTGTAAATGCTGGCACCCTTTTATCTAGACTTGTCCTGAGATCCATGGATTTCTCCAGCCCATGTTCTTGCTATAATTCTACTACGGTTGCTTGGTTTTTAGCTTAGTTAGCACTATGAGTACTCAGAGTGGTCCAGCCAAGTTTTCGGCAAGGAGGTAGTTTGTGTTATGATGTTATCTAGTCTATACTGCGCGTCAGTAAAACTAAATAATCATAAATTAGACTCTACTTTGAGTACTCCTCAGTACGGAGTAGTGGAAAGTGGAGAAAGAAAACCACATAGCGAGCACGGACTTCTGTATCTACCCAGGTAGTATCTATACTGTATTAGGTACATGCATGTATGTAAACCTGCAGAATCGACGGACAGCTAGCTAACCGATCGATTGTGTAATGGATGGATAGTACAAAGAATGAAGGACTGCATCAAAAGAATGAATGAATTGAATCAACCAAATGAATTTGTATGTGACTTGTTGGTCCCCTTCCCCCATCGCAGCTCCTTTGCGGCAGGCTGAGAAAGCCTCAGCTTCATTATCTTGCTGTAACCCAAGGGTATATGAACCCTAACCCAATTATTACATGAAGAACAAGAATTGTGCCATCTGTTCTTCTATGGGCTCATCCCCTCGGGTCGTCTCCGTCTCTGATCCACTGGAATAACGGGATGACTCGGGATTGTGTTTTGTTGACGCTGATAGCCGGTGTGTGTCGTTGGTGCTGTTCGTATGCAGTTCCGCAATGCTCATAGATGATGCTCCAGCTGCTTGTCCTGATACGGTATCTGCAGATGCGACGGTCTTGATTCCCGTGAGGTCGTATCCTCCCCGGTTCCTCCGGTCCTGTTGCTCGTCTGTGTGGTGGTAACTGTTCGTCTTCCCGTGCTGGGGCTCGTCTCCATTGGGCACGCTTTGCGTGGTGGTCTCATTCGTAGTGATGCCATCTGTGGTATCATTCGAGGCAGCCGCCGCTCTGGCCTTGGTCTGGGCGCGCACGCCGACAAAGAGCTGCTGCGGGCGCCACATTTTCATTTGCTGGCCTAGATGGGATGAAGTCAGTTACATCACGGTCAAACCTTTCCAGCGAATCTACAGGGATACTCACTCATGGCCTCACGCCAATGGGCCATCAATCCCACCATCCGGCTCGCCAGAAAAATAGGCAGGACAGCATCTGAGGGAATGCCCCTGACAACCACTGTCAGCTAGAATTATCAGCCTGAAGAGAGTATGACCACTCACAGCGAGGTGTAGCCAAACGGCCAGTACAGATCAATGTTGACATGCAGATGGCGCTCGACAAAGTATGGGTCGACAGTGACCTGGCGCTCAATCTCGTAGGCAATGTGCACCAGCGGATCCTCGAGACCTTTCGCCTTCAGGCCTTGCAGGAGCCTCTTCATAGGCTCCGTTCGGGGGTCTTTGGAACCCTTGTAGACCCGGTGACCGACCCCTGGGATGCGCTCGCCCCGGGCTTTCGCGACGGCCAGGAAGGTGGCCACGTTCTCGGGGCGGCCGATCTGCTCCATCATGCGGTAGATGCTGTCAGCGGCACCGAAATGGCGAAGGCCATAACTCGAGGTGAGGGCAGACATGACACACGACAGCGGGTCCGCCAGCGTCGAGGCGGCGTGCAGCAGCGCTGCTGCCGAGTTGTTCATCTCGTGGTCGCAACCCTGCACCCAGATGTGGTCGATGAAGGCGATCACCGCTGGGTCATCGCCGAGATGCAGAAATCGGAAGATATTGTTCAAGAACGGTGCCTCTGGGTCCGCTGGTTGGAACTTGAGCCCCTGTCGGTGGCAGTAAGCGATGGCCAGCACCACGGCGTATGCAGCCAGGCTCTGCACGATGGCTTCGTCGGTCGAGTCCATCTTGCCCTGGTACAGATTACGGCCAACAACAGCCGGGATGGTGGTAGGATTGGCGCCTATATAGGCCGCAAGGCCCGCGAGGAGCATGGGGTAGAAGGGAGTGAAACGACTAGATAGACGAAACCCAGCCGGTCAGTCTGATACCATTCATCCCATTCATTGATAACCGGGAAAACTCACGGAAAAGACTGGATGACGTCCACCACGGCCGGGGGCACATTCAAGCAGGCTTGTCCCAGCCGCCGTCGCAGAGTCAGTTTCTCCTCCGGCGATGGCTTGTGACCCCAGATCATCAGATAGGTCATGTCCTCGAAATCGCACGTCCGGCCCAGTTCGCTGAAAGTGTGGCCACGGTACTCGAGAGCGGGCGGATTGGCATGGCCGTCCCTGTTGACAGTCGTCAGTGGGCGAGACTCCTCTCTTAGGGGTCTTTTCTTACGTGAACGTGATACTCGATTCCATGACGGCGACGTTCTCGAAGCCTGGATCGAAGACCCGGAGCCCGGAATGGTTGTACATGGATTCGGCAGCATGGCATTCCTCGGGAGGCGCTTGGATTCGAGCGAGGTCGGAACCGCGAATGGTATTGCGATAGATAGGGAGCTCATAGCTCTGCTGGGTTCGCCCGTCGAAGACGATGAGGTAATCGTTGTCAGAGGGCATCGTGGCAGGATCGTTCTGGGCCATCGCTCACGAAATGGCAGGAACAAATGAAATTCGAAGGAAAAAGCCGTAGATAGTTATTATCACGCGCGACAGGAGTGACACGTCTGTATGTATCCTATCGATCCGTCTATCCGAGTCACGATGATGATGGGTGTGGAGGACGCCAGCTTCAAGTCGAGGTAGGAATGATATGGATCGTTCAGCAACGAATAAGTGCCGTGCCTGCAGGGCCAACTGCCCAGAGTCAGAGTTGATACCGGTTGGGAAGTGACGACCAACCTACTCCAAAACACTAATTCCATTCTTTATGCACAAGCCAATAATAGATCACAAAGTTACTCGGTATTTTGGGCAGGAGAGGACCGAAAGCCTCAGTACCTACCTAGGCAGGTACAGACCTTATTTAGATTAAGCGACCACTAACCTGACTGCCGATGGATACGAGATCGTACACGGCCATGTGGAGGGCATGCCATGAATGGGACGAAAAGATTTGCCTACCCAGAGAATTAGTTACACACAGGTAAAGCAAAGGAACGAATTACATGAAATTTATGAGGATGAAATAAAGAACCCACAGCCTCGAATTCATGGTAGACGATGCTGCGTACAGCTGAGGCTTAACTCGTCTACTCCTGCCGGATCAGAGTAAAGACGAGAATGGTCAAATCCGGTTTGTACCACGCCTGTCGCTTGACACGCTCCGGTGGTTCCTCCTCCCACGCTTGCACTTCCCACCGGCTGCCCGTCGCCCCTCCGATCTCCTCCCAGAAGCGAGTCCAGGCCCTTCCCGAGCCTGGATCGCGCCTATCTGACGACCCGCGATCATGGCTCCGGGCCCCGGTTTTGTCAGGCCGACCAGATGGCGGGCCACGATCTTTTGGCCCTCCAGATTGAACAGGTGGAAGAGGCTCTGCGCGCTCACCACGTCGATCCGGCCTTGGATCGGCTCCAGACTGGGGAGAGGGAATTGGGGTTTGATGAGATCCGCCTCGAGGAACGAGGCCTCGAGGGTGTCGGCGTCGTGGAACAGCTCGTAGCCAAGCTGGAAGAAGGCCGGTTCGATATCAATTCCGTACATGGCCTTGGACGACGGAGCGCCGTCGAACAGCAGTTTGCGGAGGTCCTGCCCGAAACAGCAACCGGCGTCCAGAAAGGTCTGGCCCGCCTGGAGACGCGAGAGGATTTCGGCGTAGCTGGGATGTGTCGACGTGGTGAGCTGGACACGCGTACCGTCAGCAGTGACTTTAGTCGTCATGGCGAGTAGTTGCTCGTCCAAGGATTCCAATTAATCTATTAATCTTCACGATCATCGATCGATTCGATGGCATTATCAAACAGAGAGGGAGGAATGGGTTTTACACAGGAGGGGTAGACGTGTAGACCAGGCCGACGAATAGGAACAAAGGAATCGGCGTTGGTTGCATCAGGACGGTCATGTGAATGGGCCAGTGAGTATTATGATCAATTGTGGGAGTGTTTTCGTTGGAGATGTTGAAGGACTCGACGACGCGGACGACATCAAGGGCGACGAAGATCCCCAGACACAACACGAAGAAGACACTGTCTGGTCAGCATTATTGCAGTGGTTTCAATAAACAGCGGTGTTGATTGATGGATAGATATTGTATTCACATGGGTACCAAATACTATGATGACCCGTGAACGGTACGTACAGACTGTACGGGTGATATTGAATCCTCTTCCTGATTGGTAGAGAAAAGAGATATCTGCAACTAGCTTGCCACGTGCAGGGACGCCAGAACCCTGGGTCGAGGCTAAGGTAGAGCACTTGCAGACGGCACTTGAGATGACGCTATGTTGATTAACGAGTACATCGATTTTGGGTGCAACCTAAGCCATAGAAATCTAAGCTTCGACTCTCTGAGATATGCCACTGTATGTCTCTATATATGTCATGTGGAATAATCATGTGATATCATAAGTCATTGCAGTTACCTAGATCATAGACTCATGGAATGATCATAATATAGAATTATAGCACGCCAGCGCAACTCTGTATAGCCATGGTGTATGCTGCCATACATAGACATGAATGAAGTGTCGACAACGAGTGTAAAGTGATAGTGGATGTTCAGATCATACCATGCCTACTGCAACGCCATCCCGTTTCCACACCCGGCCATCCTTCATGACGAACTGGACCTTCCGGAGAGCCCCCAGATCCGATCGGGGATCCCCATCTAGGGCGATGATGTCGGCGGCCACGCCTCGTTCGAACCAGCCAAACCTCCTCCCGCATCGGTCTCCGCCGCAGGCCTCCCATCCGTGCAGCGTGGCGGCAGTCAGAACTTCCTCCAGCGGCACACCTGCCTGCACCATCAGCTCCATCTCGCGCGCATTGTCGCCGTGTGCGAACGCCCCCGTGTCCCCACCGCACGCGAGTTTGATCCCCATCTCCCAGGCCTTCTTCGTGTGCGCCAGGATCTTGCCCATCTCGTGGGGGGCCATCTGTTCCAGGACTGCGAGAGTCGGGACGAAGATGGTGCCCGCCTCCTTCATGGCCTGCAAGGCCTCGTCGCTGGGCTCGGAGCCGTGCTCGATGGTCGTCACTCCGGCTTTGGCGGCCATGATCACTGCTTCGGGGGAACTGGCGTGGGCTGCCACGGGGCAGTTGGCCACATCGGCCTCTGCGACAATGGCATTCATCTCCTCCTGCGTGAAGAGAGGGACGTTGGGGTTTGGATCGCGGGGCGGGAACTGGATCGGGAGGGCGCCTTTCCACTGGGGCGGCGGAAATCTCAGCTGTCTCTTGCGGTAGTCCGCGTAGAATTTGACGACGTCAGCGCCAGCGCCGATGCGTCTTCGTACCGCTGCCCGGACGCCGTAGATGCCGTCGGCGACGTCCGAGATGGAGGGGACTGAGGTGCCCACGCCTGGGAGATGGTTCTCCTGCCGGATGGCATAGCCTCCCGAGGACGCGATTGTCTCCGTGGCGACGAAGAGTCGCGGTCCGGGTGTGAGCCCGCGATTGACGGCATCGCGGACGTTGACGTCGGCGTCCTGGAGACCCTCGGTGCCCAGGTCGCGGTAGGTCGTGTATCCTGCCAGCAGGGCGTCGCGACAGTGGTTCACGGCGCGGATGACGCGTTCGACGAGACTCTCATCGCGCATCTGGTTCAGGGCGGGTGTCTCGGAGTAAGCATGGAGGAAGATGTGGGTGTGCGCGTCGACGAAGCCGGGGAGGACGACGAGGAAGCGGAGATCGATGTCATGGGGCGAGATATGCGGGGGTCGGAAATCCGAGCGTCGGTAGACGTCCGCGATGAGACCAGTATCTTGGTCGACGACGATGGAGATGTTTCTCTCGAAGCGTTTGAGTTTGGGGTCGAACAGGAGCGCGGTGTGGATGGTGATCTGGGAGGGGGACATGCTGGACGTGGAGGTAGAGGTGGAGGGTAGAGGGCGTCGCATGACGAGAACCCCTCTCAGCCCGCTTTCTCAGATGGTCCTGGTCGAGATGACATTGTCAGGAGGTACGAGGTAGAGATTAAGCTCTCCACCATCAATGCCCAATCTAGCGCATCTAGAATAGGATTAACTAGCGCGTCAAAATCGTGTAGCCTAGTGTCCATGCAAGATACCAGTGACAGCAGAAAAATCTTCTAATTTGCTTCCATGCAGCACAAAAATTAAACAGATAATTAATTGGATATCGCTGCATGGTAATCAAAAGCACTGTTGGATCTTGTGTTTTCGTAATGGTTAATCGGTTGGTCTTTTTGTCTTGTCTACCTACTGGGTAGGTAGTAGCCGTAAATATATATATTATTGGCAACACGAACGGAAAGGAAATACAGAGAAATGATTATCACTATTCCACCCTATTCCCTGTCTCTTCCTCTGCCCATCTCTTTTTCATTTCTCTCATTCTGTCTCTCAGTCTCTCTCTCCCTCTTTTTTTTTTCTTTTCAATTCATCATCATCTTTTTTTTTCTCAGTATACCCCGCCGCGACCCCGCAGTGGGCTGTTGTCTTGTTGTGGGTTGTTTCCTGCCCGATGACGTATTATCACTGTACTCCTGTACCTACAGAACTTTAATAATATTACTCCGCACGAAAAAAATGGGGAATTCATGACCCCGACCCGACGCGACCGGACCGACCATGGAGAGTGGGCACTCTTGATCAAAAAAAGGTTGCGGTAAGAGAAAATGTCGGAATCGGTTTTCTTTCCAATTCAATTCAACATCTACTACTCCATTTACATCTTCGGTATACTTGGCCAAGTATATAGTATACTACTACGGATAGCTCCGCAATCATCCCACGGGCGTTCCGATATACGTACCGTGGATAAACGAGGACGGATCCGGATCTTTCTTTGAATTCTCCACCTGTCAAGCGGCTTACCTGCTGACTACCTGTAACCTGCCTATGACCTGCAGTATGTACTCCGGTAGAGATACCTCGGAATCTCTTCCGATGTTGACTTTTTTTTTTAATTATTCCCTACAAATGGAAAATGGTACCGTAGGTAGGAGTAGACAGTCAATGCCTTTGAAAGTATGTAATTATCCAGGTACAGTACCTAGGTAGGTACGGAGTACCTAGTTGGGAATGAGGTCATTTATTTAGCCGCAAAAGTACTGTACGGAGTACCTATCGTCCTGCTTAACTTCCGGTTTTACCGCCTGAGCCGACAGACCGCGATGTGATGCGACGCGGCGCAGATAAATCGATTGATTGACTTGACAGATTATTATTATTATTATTAACCAGAAGACACGTTGTTCCTGCCTACGGAGTACATACATACGTAGAAGATACCTAGGTACCTAGGTAGCTAATGAGTGAGTCATCATGGGAAATTATCAGGTAGTTACCAGTGTTGTCAATGGATGCCTAAATGTGTACCTAGGTACCTTAAGGCTTTAGGTACCCAAGGTAGGTACCTGCCTAGGTAGAGGTAGGTGTATCATACATACACGGTATGTAATGATCTTACTTACCGGGTTTGGGCGATACCGTCAAAAATACCCGACACCAACACCGACACCGAACACCAAACACAGTACTCCGTAGGTAGCTATCAAGATAGGGGCCGATTTCTAATACTGTTACTGTTAATTAGGCAGGTGGGGGATTTTTGTGATCATCGTCCTAGAATGATGATTCCGTAGGCCTTACTTCGTCATGTCGCTTCATTTCCGAGTCGAGTCGAGCTGGAGCAGATTGTCGTCATTCTTGTTGTTGCATGAGTGAGGGGAGGTGATAGTGATAGCGATAGTGACAGTAGTTAGTCACTTGCCATCTGTCATCTATTCATTCATTATTCATTCTCTCCCGAGAACTTCTTTGTCACCACACACGCGCAAACACCACATTCAGTGGACTGGTTCCGACTCCAGAGGTAGTAGTACTCCGTACTACTGTACGGAGTAGAGAGGTATGAAGTCATAGTACATGCGTTTCGAATTACGTGTCAAGAGAAACAGTGACATGAATCCGGGCAACTGTCGTCATGCACGTGAAAATCCGGGGTTTCTACATCAACAATGGGGGCGGGACTCGAGAGCACGTGCGAATCGAATTCTGGCGCGGACGGCGGTTGAATGAATTGACCAGTACAGGTACTCGCCTACGTGGAATTATTAATCATGATGATGGTGATGCCCAACAGTCCGTAATTCATCAAACTAATTAATTCTGTCGTATCCGTAACTAAGCGATATTTTTATCCGATCTACTGCAAGGAAGGATATCATTATTGTTTCTGGAAAGTGTAGAACCGCTCCCACGTCATTCCTCTGCACGTACCTCCAGTACTCTGTATGTACACACTACAGTACCCAAGGTATCCTAAGATGCATAGCAGTCAGTCGTGGTGTCAATGCAAGCTTAGCCTGCCTACAGTATCTACTTCTCCAGTCTGGTCCACTCATGCTCATCACTATTCATCAGAAATGCCCGAGAATTGCATTTCTAGTACAATAATGATGTCAACTCAACAAATGCGTTGACACGTTGGTGATGCTGTAGCTGTCTGATCGACGGTGCGTCTCGGACGTTTCCAAACTCCGACAATCTCCCCGTAGTGCAGCGGATCCTGGAGTGCACTGTGCACATGGCACGGATGTTTCAGAACAACAATAATGACACGAAGCTTTGGTTGAATTGATGCGATCCTGATCCGGAGTGTGACTCCAGAATCTTCTTGATCCACTTTGGTATCTTAGGTACCTATCTGTGTTGTCACAATAACAATAATAATAGCGGGCGGCTCCCGTTCACCGCACTAAGCGCTGGAAATTAGGTATCAACAGTATGTACCTACCTAGGTAGGTATACCTATCGACCACTTGTACAGTACACAGTACACTCCACATTCTACACGTAGAATGGGGCTCTGGAATAGAATCAATTTAGCCTTTCGATATCGGACATTATTTGCGATCTGTGCTGTTGGTAGGTGCTGAAGGAAGCCCCCCTCCAGGCAGATGATGGGTGAGGCTGCCTGGTGACCGATTGATTGGTTGGGGGTGAATCTGAGGATTCGAGATGTGACCGAATCACAAGGCCAGAGACAACCCGAGGGAATACATCAGACAGATAGGAAATGGATTTCCAAATTCTGCTAATGAAAGCGAGATAATATTAAATTATTGATTAATAAATAAATAATCACATTCTTCAGCCATCATATCATACCTCCGTGTCAAATCCGGTTGGATTATTTGACAGCTCCGATACGAAGTTGAGGCAACTACGGCGTTCCTACGGCGTATCACATTATTCGCCGAAATAGTTAATCAATAATTAATAAATTGGATAAATTAGCAGCAGCCATCGCATGTGGCTCGATGATCTACGACCAGGGCCTGCGCGACGGGACGGGTCTGATTGGGCCGTGTGCATAACGCATCGC